>NW_027109847.1:437806-447788 GCF_000696795.3 Halyomorpha halys
AACGCGCCTGTCTGCCAACCCAAAGGTTGCGAGTTCGAGTCCCCGACTCTATTCGGAATGTTTCAAGCATATAATTATACAATACTTACTCACAACCTCCCCCCGGGCATTTGTGAGGCCCGTTAGCCAATGGGTGGCACTCACAAAAATAGGCGTGGGAGTGACGAACCCACCCTATGAAAACCACGTGGCCTTGGACCTCCACGCTCTGTCACGCCAATAATAATAATAATTGTTTCATTACTCTCTACTCAAATAATATATCTACTACTCTACCATTCTTTAATATTCTTGTTAATTAAGATTCTATCCATGTATGTTCATAATTTTTTGTTAACTTTATTTCTCTTTTTAATTTATTTTATTTTATTTTTTAATATATATCATCTATACAACAATTTTCTACGTGTACTCTCATAGTTTTATTGTGTATTAAAATGCTGGAACCTTGTTCTCATTTAATCCTGATGAAGCCCGGCAAAGTGGGGCGAAACGTCGGTTACTAATGGATATATTTTTGTACCTTTTATGACTGCCACTCGGGCTATCTTCCCCCAATCATCACATACGGTCAACTAAGAATCTTTCAATATAAAGAATTTTATATTGCAAAGGCAATCTTTTAGTAGGGTACTAAGAATTCCTCTATCGACGCTTAAATACCAAATACCTAACTCAATTTTTTTTTTTTTTTTAATATTTATTTATTGCTATTAACAACTGTACATTATAATACATTTAGTAAATCTGATCTATGTAAAATTGGAGTGTTACAAGCGTGTAGAGAAAAACCCTAATGACATTTTACATTAGTTGGTCTCGTGGCCATCTTCTTTTCAGGCGCCTCGGAGGATCGTCAGGGGGTTCCTGGGATTGAATTGATCCAAGAGGATGCAAGATTAGAAACTAGGGGGTTTGAGTGGTTAGAGAGTTTATAATGGAAGGAGTGATGTAACTCAAATATGATTCTGATTAATACAATACAGAATAATGTACGAGTATAACTTAAACCAACATTTCAAGTACCGTTAAAAAGGGTTACCTCTAGGCTGAGGATACGCCTAAAATTGGTCGAAATGTTGCTGTCATTGGTCATTAAATGTGTTAAAAATACGAACAATTCAAATATAGATCTTGAATATAAATTAATGTAAATTTGTTTTCATGGACCTTTATTAGCAAGAATCATATCTTTTAAATGAAAACTAAATGACTAAAAGCTTAATAAATTAATAATTTTTTTAAAAATTTATTTATTGATATTTTTAAGTGCATTAAAAATATATGCAATAAGTAAATGTGATGTGAGTTATACAAGAATCTACCAATTCATTGAACTATGCAGTTTCTAGAGATGAAGATCTCGAGGTCATGTTCTTTTCAGACGCCTAGTAGAATTATCAGGTAATGAAGGAGAAGCAAGGATAGAAACAAGTACCTTCTATGTCCGCCACCCGGACAATCTTCCTACAAATTCTTCATACTTAAGAATGTAATGCCTCGACATAGCTGAAGGTATAAAGAGGACATTGTAGTCTCTCACTAACGGATTCGGATTCACTGGAAACGATTAGCTGCTATTGGCTGCTTATCTGTGAGAATAATAGAGGAAGTATCTAGAAGGCACTGGCCTAGGGCTGCTGCGTTGGGGAACAGGTCTCGGTCTAGTGGCTCTGTGCAGCCGCAACCTGCCTCCATTCATCTTGGTCAATTCCTTCTCTCCATCCACGTCACCTAATAAATAATCCCAAACCTGATTTTTATTTGTATAGATTAAAAAAAATTGTTCATTTGTTGAGAGGGTTTGATGTTGTTCTTCAGTAAAGTTAAATTTGTATGCATGAAGATGGCCGGTTGGCGGTAAATAAAAATTGGACAAAATAGCAAAAAAAAAAACTATCAATCAGTAACGTTCGTTCTTTCCCTGCATTTATGATTCATCAGGGCTAAATGATAACAATATATAAATATTTATTTTATTTTTTATTTAATAACATATCGACTATGGATCAGTTAAGGGGTACAATTTTTTAACAATTGATTATTGGGGGGGGGGGCTATAGTCTCATACAAAAGACACCTCTGACTATATACAACGTTATAAAGAAATTAAGATAAAATAATAATTCTTAATAAATTATAAAATTAAAGTTTATATCAAAAACAATGACATTTATGGATTAAACAAAATAAATAATTGACTTCTAATGAAAAAAAAAAGAAAGTTAATTTAAGAAAAAGATGAAGAGACAAAAAATAAATAAAATTTTATATTGAAAATAACAGAACTGATAAATATTGAAGTTATAACAGGATGTCCTGCAGCAGTCTGGGCTTTCAGTCTTCTGGTTGTGGTTGGGTTTTCCAAGTTGTAAGTCATTGCTCCTTATCTGTTACTAGAAGTGGAATTTCATGAACCTATTTTTGATGTAATCCTCTATTGTCTCCATTTGTAATTCCCGATGCAATTGGCTGTTTCTTAGAAACCAAGGAGCACCCACTACAATTCTTACGGTTTATAAATATAAAAAAAAGAGATTATATTAAGAGAGAGACTTATATAAAAAAAAAGTAAAGTAAACTAAAACCATATAAATATTAATGAATAGAAAAATAAGAACAAGTACAGTTATGAATGATAGAATTGTAAATCTATCACTAGAGTAATAATTAGAGAAATAATAATTAATAGAAGTAATAACATGTATGAAGTAATAAAATCAAAAGAAGTAATATTGAGTAGTAAGCATGATGCAATAAGATATTCGTTACTATTATTAATTAAATCTTAACCACTACAACTCATGAAGGGTTAGGGTTGCAGTAGGGATGTGATTTGGTCATAATCATGCACGACTGCCAGATTTTTACCCAATTAATAGTACTCATTTTATGAGGCTGGGTGAACCCTGGAGGGCTCCCGACCCCACATGGTTGACTCACGGCTACAAAGAAATAGGAAATAAATATCTGATATAGCCGAGTTGAACACGGGTCTTAGGATCTAATAGCACAGTATTACTAATATTATTAATAACTAATTAATTTCTTACTTATAGGCAACTAGCAAATAGTCTTTTCTACTATTTTTTCCATTATATTCCGCTCGTGCGGTCAAGTAATAATCTTCCAATTATATTTGTATGGCGATTGTGTGATACGCGCCCCTCGCAATTTTTTTTTTTCCATTGTGATCATTTTTTTAAGGTTTACTAAGTTATTTTTATTTTTGATTACCTTATGCCTTTTATATTTCATTTGGTAGTATTAGAGTGACTATGTATGGGGACCTAGTGTTTCCTAGTAAATCTCAAAAATCCCTTTCTCTAAGCCAGGTAAATGCCTTTAGTGACAGTAAGGACTGAAGTGAATTCTACTGGGAATACATTATGTAAATTTTCCCCTCACATTCCGATTCTCAATCAATCAGGTCATACATCTGCCGCGAAAAAAGGATTCAGTCACTTGTATCTTGTTAGGATATATTGGGCTCCCAATTGTTAGATTATTGATATTTTGAAAAATCGACCATATTCAATAGATCACAAAAGAACGTTTTTTTTTTTTCTAATTTTTATATTTACATATTATACCTTTGAATTTTTCACGGCCTCAGACTGTTTCAGATGCTTTTAAAAACTATGTTACAATGCCGCAAAAGTGGTAATAAGATTTTCACTATCTACGTTTCGGCCCACTAGTCAGAGTGAGAAATGTTTGAACTATATACCTCAGCTTCCTTAATAAAATGAAACAAAAAGCACCTAGCTTATAATGTGTCGATATCTCTGTGTTTTTTCTTTTCTAATCTAACATTTTATTGTATGAAAGCTTTGAAAATTTTGCACAACTTTATAAAATTCTAATAAAACCTGAGAATAGTTAGTTAGTTCAAGGCTGTCTACATCGAAGAGAAGAACCGCTAAAAAGATTTAAGAATGAAATATGTGTATATTTTTTAAAATAATTTATTTATTGTTATTTACAACTGTATACACATATATACAACAAGTAAATTTGCTGTAGGGGACATAGTGACAGTATACAAACATGTGGAGAATCTACCCACTGATAGAACTCCAATAACATTTCTAGAGGAGAAGATCTCGAGGCCATCTTCTTTTCAGACGCCTAGGAGGATTATTGGGTGATGAAGGAGAAGCCAGGTTAGAAACAAGTGGATTTGGGTGGTTGAGAAGTTTATCATGGAAGGAACGGTATCTGGTTCTGGCCAAATCGGCAACATGTGGAACATTGAGGTCCTGATGGATCACTTGATTTGTGACAAAGTAAGCAGCATTAAGGATTTTGGACTGTAAGGATTGAATTTTGGAGGAATTTGTTGGTTTAGTGGAGTCCCAAAGCTCAACTCCGTATGTCCAGATAGGCCTTAAAATAGTCATGTAGATTAGACTTTTGTAATGGATTGGAAATTTAGACCGTATGTCTAGTAAATGTTGTAATAGTCGGAATCGACGAGCAGTTTCTTGTCTTTTTAGTCTTGTATGAGAATTCCATGTCAGTCGTTTGTCGAGATGTAGTCCTAAGTAATGGATCTGTTCGACAGGAATAAGTGGGGTATTATTAAAGGATACTGTAGGGCAAGAGGTCATGGGTTTACGTCGAAGGGTAAATGTGATTTGGTGGGATTTATTGGAATTAATTTTAATCCTTCAGTTTTGGTACCATTCTTCAAGGGTGGTGATGTGGGATTGGAGGGTTTGGGATACAATGTAAGGATCATTGTTCACAGACAATAGACATGTGTCATCGTGGTGATGATAGTGTTAGGATGGGTTGGGATGTCAGCTGTGAAAACTGTATAAAGGATTGGACCAAGGATACTACCCTGAGGTGCACCAGCAGACTGACGGAATAGGGATGAATAAGCGCCGTTGTAATTTACTTGAAATAATCTGTCGGAGAGTTAAGAACGGATAATGAAAATACAAATTTAAAATAATTTTCACTATGTGTATATAAAAGGTATTTTCTTCCAAAGTTACTTTATGTTTGTTAATAATCAAGGATATCTCATTGTTAGAAGTAATCTAAAATGGATAAGTATGACCATCGTAACAATTTAATAATAACTAAAGGAAAAACAATTATAAACCAACCACCTAAAACAGGCTGGGAAATCGAAAATAGCCGAAAGCACCCGATCTCTTCCGTTTCTTTAGTACATAGCTTTATAAATTTTTGTTAAACTGTTGTATTTTAGACAGGGATAAAGTTGATAATTGTTTTTTTAAACCTCAGGAAACCCTTACATACAAATTTTTGAAGCAACAGAATAATAAAAACATATTACCTCAAAGATGAGTTTGCCTGTGGGTAAAGGGAGGGGAGAGATGCGCAGTGGTAAAGGTTCACCCACCAACCCCCCACTTTTTTGCCTTCTCTCCAATCTGTTGACCGGACTTCCTAACCTTTCCTCCATGTACTTCTACAACATTACTTACAGAAATTCCTCGAACCAGTTTTTTCAAAACTCTTTCATTAATAACGCAATATTATAACTTGACCATGTCAAGTAAACTGGGTTGAAAGAAAACGATCCACTCTCAAACCAAAAACGTAATTATAAAAGGTAAAATTAATGTACAGATTTATGCATTATTATTTAACTAAAATATAATAAAGTTTAATAATTTAATGTACATAGATGAAAAACATACATATAAAAACACATATACACACATTCTTATGAAAAAAAAAATTGGCAAAATCTTATCACTTTGATATAACACAGGATATTAGAAACTGAAACAGCCATAAATTTCTGCATTTAACATAAGTTAATTCCATTCTAGGACCAAAAGCACTGCATTTAAAATCATTAAAATTAAGAAAATTGTTGTAATAAATGTTTAACAACAGTTAAAACAAATTAAACAACACAAATTTAATAAAACAAAATTTAAACTTAAAAAGAGATAATTTTTTCCTGAATACAATGATTATCAAATCTCATAAATGACTTATTGGAAGAAACTGCGTTCTTAAATGGCAGGTCAGAATAGAGTTGTCAATATATTTGCCTACTAAGTAACTTAGGAGTCCGAGAATAGGAGGGGGGTGTTCCAGGTACCAACCCACTCCTGAGCTGGTAGGGCGTTACCAAGTTCCGAACTGCCTCTTAGAACCAACCTAGAAGGTTTATTCCCAATGGGAAGGGTTTGTTATGTTGTGGAGGGGAGAAGAAGTTAGGGTGGGGATGCGTGAGTTTCCCTCCCCTATAGGCAAACTCTTTTTAGATGTACTATACCTTTAATTTTGTTTTCTTCAAAAAATTAAAAATATCTCATAGTTAACAGTGATAAACAATGGATGACTATAAAATATGAAAAAGTATGATAATTATTGTTTTTCCACGGTAGATATAACTAGTCTGATTTCACTTTCTGTTCCTCAAGGTAATATTCTCGGTCCCATCCTTTACACCGACAATACAGCTGACATCCCAACAAATCCTAACCCTATCCTCACCACGTATGCCAATGACACATGTGTGCTCACAGTTAATAGTAACCCTTTGATTGCATCCCAAATTGTCCAGTCCCATATCACAACCCTCGAAGAATGGTGCCGAAATTGGAGGATAAAAATAAATCCCATCAAATCTCCTTTACTCTTCGTCGTAAACTTGCGATTGCCCTACAGTATACTTTAATAATGTCGTTCTTACATCTGTGGAATAAATCCGCTACCTTGGACTACATTTTGACCAACCACTAACCTGGAATCTTCACACAATACTGAAAAGACAGGAAACTGCACGACGATTTCGACTATTACAGCACTTACTAGACAAACGGTCTAAACTTCAAATTCATTACAAAAGACTGATCTGACAATATTAAGGCCTATCGTGACATTCGTAGTTGAGCTTTGGGGCTCCACTAAACCTTCCAATCCCTCTCGTATCTAATCTTTACAATACAAAATCTTTCGTAAAATCCTCAATGCTCCTTTCTTTGCTACAAATAAAATCATCCATAAAGATCTAAATGTTCCTTATGTAACAGATAGAGGCCGAACCAGACATCAATCCTTCCTTTATAAACTCTCTAACTACTCAAACCCATTACTTTATAACCTTGCTTCCTCTTTCATTCCTGACAGTCCTTCGAGGCGCCTGAAAATAAGATGGCCTAGAGACCTTATACTGTAAAAATGTTTTTACAGTGCTACCAATGGGTAGTTTCTCTACATGCCTGTATCATACCATTATGATCTCACTTCGAATTTACTTGTTGTATTTTACGTACAGTTGTAAATTTCTATAAATAAATTAAAAAAAAAAAATTACTTTTACTTGCATGTATGAAATATATATTATATCCTTATTTAGATTGATTTTCTGAATAATAAAGAAATTGCTATTTTGAAACGTGCAAGGACTAATTTCATCTCACGGAAGTTAGTGAAAGTTGTGCGATGTGGGAACTTTATATATATGTATATATATTGTTCTTTTAGATTTTAGACATTTAGAAAACAACAAAGACTGATGTTTTTTTAAACCCAGACAACTTGCTCATAATTTTAACCCAGTTTTAATTTTCTTTTTTGAGATACTCTGATCAATAATCCAGCTAGAGGGAAGTTACAGACGCGAACAGCCCGTTTTTTTGTTTTTTTTATAAAAATACATTTCTTAAAAGTTATTTGGTTCAAAGAAAAATAAATAAATAGATTCCTCAAATTTTAATGCGCCTCATTTGTAAATTTCTCAAGTCTGTACTACCTTTTCAGATTCAATGAATCTTGAAATAAATTAACAATTATTTGAATATGCATTAAAATTTATGTAGTATCTTTGTAGTTTTTTTTTTTGGGGGGGGGGGGGGGGCAATGAAGTGAAATGCACTATTGTTATTGTGACGTAATCTTGTCTGTTTCTACGACTGTGATGTCTGAATTGGAAAAACGTTGACTGATTATTTACTTACGTTGTTATTTACTAGTACTTGAGAGCTCTAAGGCTTTGTTTTGGTAATCTTCCTATTATATCCTAAAAAGTAATTTTTATTAAACTGGATTTAGTGAATTTAATTCCATAAGAATCTTCCAGTAAAATGATTATTAAGTTTAGAGTAATTTTTATTTTATCTACTTTTTGAGTTATTTGTTTTTGCTTAATTTACAATCACTACGCCATATACATGTAAATTTGTATACTTATTTGTATAAGTTAATTTCGATGAATGCAACCCTTTTTTTTTTAGAGATAATAGAGTCTTATTTTCATTTGTCTCCTTGAAGATGGAGTGCAATTACCTACTGCATACCTGTCTCTACCCTTTTTTGGACTCCCATCACACATGGAGGTACTTTATTTTTTTGAATGTATACAACTTGACCAGGTCGGCCCAAAGCCATTTGGCCCTGGCGCCCAAACAGTGCTCTTCACTTTTTAAAACAGCTAAAATAGTATAATCACCTGATGAATTAATTATTTTTCGTAGAGTCTTTAGTAATTTTTACAAAATTTACTTATGTAATGCTTAAGTATAATCAATACATTAAAATAAAACAGCACAATCCCCCCTCCAAAAAAAAAAGACTAAAAATAATAATTAGGATATAATTTGAAGATTTCAAAACCAAAACCATAAGTCTCAAAAAATGTCGGTTACTAACTAACTCGTTAGTTTCTCACCAATTTTGGAATTTCTGAGTCGCAAGACAAAAATGAACACATAAATTGTGGTTATATTATATATAAATATATATAAAAGTTTTTTAAATGTTAAATGAAGAATATATATCTTGATTGATTTTAAATAATGCACTATTCTCCGAACTACGCAGAATGAAATTAGTTTATTTTTCAATGCGTGGTGTAAAAATTGTTTACAGTATTTTTCAATGCGTGGTGTAAAAATTGTTTACAGTATTTTTCAATGCGTGGTGTAAAAATTGTTTACAGTATTTTTCAATCCAGAAACACAAAGCGGACTTTTCCGAGAACAGAATTATTTCAAAATATTCAATACTAAAATAGGCAATGTTAATTACCTTTGTAAGGCTTACTCAAGCCTTGTCTTATTTATATTAGTTTATTTTTAAATAATTGTCCTATTTTTTATTGTTTAATTAGATGGCAATGCACACCTTTTCTGTAGTTAATAACTTTTATATGTCCTTTTCATAACTTACCTTTTTCAAACAGAAAAATAAATGTTTTACTTTCCCTTCTACTTTTATGGATAATTTCAGACAGTACATCTCATATCAACAACAAACAACGAACTAGAGACAGTACATCGCTTCAAGACCTTCCTTCAATATATGTCGAGATATATTAGAGTTATTTTATAGATGATGGATTTTTTTAGACTGTTAATGTGAGATGTGGTGTATTTTATCTACAAATGATGGTATTGGAAAATATATTTTTTTTTTAATGCTCATATTATGTCTCATTAATCTATATATATCTTGATTTATTCGGTTCCATTTCAAAACACTTTTTAAAAATATTCTTTCTTAATTTATTAAATTTCTTTCTTAATCTCATTAGATTGAGTCGCAAGACAAAAATGTATACATTCTGTATGAATACATCAAATAAAAAAAAAAGGTTTTTAAAATATTTTAGACGAAACTGAGAAGCAGATATTCACTTCGAAATACAAGAGGTAATAATTAAATCTTATTGAAGTCAAGCTAATTAATTATTGGTCAATAAATGTAAATTTTCTTTTCTTCAAAGGAAAGGGTAAATTAACCCCATTTACATACTAGCTACATTAATAAATGCACATATGAAATAGCTTGGAAAGGTGTGTGTAACGGTAGGGAGATTATTCTCACTTCTTTTTGTAGAGCTATAAAGAAAATAGACAACATATGTTCATGTCTCCTTGTGTTTTATGTGTAAGATTACAAGATTTTGAAACGATATTAGGCTACTGTCCATCATTTTTACAGATTTATGGACGTTCTGATGGGTAATAAAGCATAAAAAACG
>NW_027109847.1:447884-455704 GCF_000696795.3 Halyomorpha halys
GGGAGGGATTTTCCTGTTTAAATTATTTTAAGTAATTTTATTTATTTTTTGGCAACTTCTTATGGACGGCCGATAAATAAAAAATAACAATAATAAAATAAACGACCTTATTATTTCAGATCTGAAGTGACCTTATTAATTCTCCTATTTTTGGGTTTTTTAATTAGTAATATATGTAATGCACACCTTCTCTGTTGTTAATAATTTTTTTATTACCTTTTTACAACTTATCTTTTTCTAAACAGAAAAATATATGGTTTACTTACCCTTCTGCTTTTATAGATAGGCGTTTTTGTTGAGAAGACCATTTTAAGATGTATTCCAATTTCAGTCCTAAATTTTACATTCAGGTTAAGCATAATTTCAACGAGATCTCTCTGTGAACGTCCTTCAATAAAAAAAAACAACACACATATTAAAACTCATAGTTTTATCACACATTACAATGCTTTTATCTTGTTATCGTTTAGTCTTGCAAATTGGGCCAGAACTAGTAAATAGGTTTTTCTCCTATCTTTGTAACTTTTTTGACCGCCACCTGATTTGATGATTAAATGAAAATTTAATGTTTTGAAACAGCTGTTATTTTTTATCCCCCTTACCTATACTTGGCAGACTCATCAGTTTTGACTAGTAATCACACACAGTTTTCATTAAAGTAATCGAAAAGTGGGGTGAAAGAACTGTCTTTTTTTCTTCCCGGCTCTTGTACTATATAAGATCCATACAGTAAAACACATAATTGTAGTAAATCAAAAATGTCGAGATATTATGGTTTTGAACTGTATAGATCCTACCCCTATTGCTAAGATCACATGCATTTCTCAAAATAACCATTTTTTTGAAATGTAATCAGGACAGAGATGTTATGAAAAACTTTATTTTTTTTGTATCTTTTTCCAGTGGGATCCATCTTTAAATTATTACATCTAAGATCAAATTTACTGAATGTATTATATAATATACGGTTGTAAATTTCAATAAAGATATTAAAAAAAAAAATTATTATCTTTCAATAAGAATGATTGAGAAAAAATATTCTTAGAACCTCACTAAACCCACATCGTAAAAAATAAAAACTATGTAAGAATAAAATTTTTTAAATAATTATTTCATTTTATACATATTTTTTTATATATAGTTATTAATGATGTTTCGACCTTTTTATAACTCTGACCATTTTCAAATTTTCTTAGTTTTTCACTCCAGTCATCTTACTAAAATTCTATGTAATATAATTATAAATATAACCATATTGAGGTAATTATTGAAACATATTCTTCTTTGAGATTTTTATTATATTTTTTAACTCCAGAAGTGTCTGTGGGTTGTCAAATTCCTTTTTTTATTTTTCCATGTCTTGTCACTATCTCACAGAGTTCATAAAGAGACTATCTGCGATACTATTTCTTGTACAGTTTAATTTTATACAATGTGGGTTTAGTGAGGTTTTAAGACTATTTCCCTCAATCATTCTGATTGATAATTAATTCTTTGATGTCTTTATCGCTCTTTCTTTTACCATATTCTATACAAGAATAATTTTTTTTTTTATATTGTTTTTTATTATGCAATTATTTTACTGTTTTTCGTAATCTTTAGTTTTATTCCAATACTTTTTCCAATCATTAATTTTTACTGCATACCAAGAAATATTTTTTTTTTTTATCAATATGTTAGTTAGTAACCAGCAGGGTCCACTTATACACTATTTAATATCTTGGAATTAACAGAGCAAAGGACTTGATTCATGATTGTATTTTTAAAATTATCACAAAAAACTAACAGAAAAGGAAACACGAGAGTTAATGTCATTTAGAGTAGTATGATTAGCATAAATAATAATATAGAGCAATAAACAGCATAAAACTGTAAGAATGAAGGGAGAGGGAATGTTAGACAAAAATGCGAAGAAACTAGAAGAGTGCTACATGATCATTTGTATGAATTACGATTACAAACACAAAGAACACCAATCATGAATTTAACATTATTGTTTCTACTTTATTATATATCCAAACAAATAATGTCGTATTTAATTTCTTAATACTGAGCTCGCTGGACGTCACGTGTGGCCACCTGTATCAGCAGGATTCGAAACCGTAATAATTATTTTAATGCATAGTAGCGGCTACTACATTCGTTAAAATTAATGATTAACTGTTTTGAAAGAATTTCATTGTTAAAATTAAGGGATAGGTTTTAGCTTTTAACATTAGGGCCTGTCATGAATTTTCTGTCGAATTTGGTATACCATAATAGTAGAAGATACATGTTATGTTGGCGAATCTTCTATCATGACAGTACAGTCGCACTAGTATAGCGTTATAGCTGACAGTACTTGAGCTGTCATGATAGTATTTACTCTCGTGGCAGTACAGTAAATCTATGGTTCTAAACATTAGTATCTGTTGTGATACTGAAGCTAATCTCACTTAAGGACCGTTTATAGTGATTAATTCTTTTTTTTTTAATCAACAAAAAATTAAATTGGTGGTCGGTACGGTGTGGTACCCCACAGATACTCAATAATCAATAATCAATAATCAATCAATAATCAAATAATCAAACATTCAGAAACCCTGGCTTAAATAATTAAAATTTGCTTATGATACAATTTAGGTCTTACGGCGCCCCCCTCCCAAACCTCCGGAGCACCAAGGTATTGCCTTAGCATTATTTATAACGATGTATTCATCTCTATTTTTATTTTAGACTCAGCTTAGTACACAAATATGCAAACAAAGATATTTAAAAATGTATTTTATTACTTAAAAAATAAATAAATAAAAAGTTGCTTTATAATAGAATTTGTATCGATTAATAAATTATTCATTCCTTTCTAATACAAATCAGCCTTAAATAAAATGCAAATCTCACCAGTCGATTATGCAATTTCTAAACATTGGAAGTTTTCTTTGCGTCAGTTGTTTGCAATGATATGGTATCTGGAAGCGATAAGTGGCGACAGTTGCAGACTTCGGCTCCAGTGAAATGTCACTTGTCTTTCTCTTTGTTTACTGCATTATATTAACTAGTATTGTAATGCCCTATAGAATGAAACTTATTTTATGTTTCATAAAGGCAAGATGGATATCAAACATAAATATATATATAGCTAGAGTAGTTGACAAAAATAGGGAGTATCTTATTTATAACGAAAAACAAAAAAAATGTTGTATTATTTATGTAATAATATGATTATATTATATAATTATTTCCGTCATAATAGTATTTACTCTTGGCAACTATCATGCAGTGTTCACATGGTAGTGGCTGTGACAGTTGGTGATATCGGCTGTGAAGTACAATCATGTAAACAGATTTAACGTGACAGTAGCTTCACTGCTACTGCACTGATTGGTGACATATAATAATAATCTTTATTTATTGAACCCTTTAGAATAATTTACAGGCGTCAAAATTAGGCTTTAGAGCCTTAGAGTAAATCACAAAATAGAGATGAAATTTCAAGATGTCATAAAATAAAATAATACAAAGACTTTAAAAATATACAAATAAACTACCATAATTAACATAATATGTAAAAATAATGATAAAACAAAACCACTTGTCATATCATAAAACATAAGATGACTTCTGATAGTAAATAAAAAGAAAAAAAATGATAAAAAATCAAATACAATTAATCTAAACACTAAAAATGATAAGATATAATTTCTGCTAGTGTACATATTTACAATTATAAACGAAAATCTGAGATATAAATTATAGAAAATATATAAAGCTTTTGTGAAACATTCAATTGTTATTCTTCCGGAATTGGGTGGACAAAAGGTAGTCGAATATACGGGATTTGAAGATTGGAAGGGTATTAGGACTACGAATAAAGGAGGGAATAGAATTCCATAGGGAAGAGGAACGGATGAGGAAAGATCTATCAAAGGCTGCGGTTCGATGGGCAGTTACATCTAAGTCTGAAGGCCGTGACCGGGTATTGGGGGAATGCACTGAGGACTTAAATTGAAGGATATCTGAGATGTACGATGGACGGCGGGATTGGATAACTTGATATAGAAAGGAAGCAAGGAAATATTTACGACGGAAGAAGGGGTAAAGCCACTTCAACTCTTCATAAAATCGGGTGACAGAGGCGTCCCAGGTGACCCCGAAGATGAATTGTACAGAGCAATTATTTAACCGTTTTAATTTTGCTTCGATATCCCCAGAGACACACCCGTAAACCACACAGAAATAGTCAAAGTGGGGGAATATTAAGGAAGTAACCAGGAGCCTGCGGGTTTCAAAAGGAAGTAGGTGACGAAAATAATTTAAACGCTTCAGGGTGGAAAAGGTACGACGAGAAATATCGGAGACGAGGTTTTTCCAGGAGAGGGTTTGGTCTATAGTGACACCAAGGATTTTAACGTAAACGAATTATATTGGATTGTTGCTTAGGAATAAGGTTGGAATAAGAGGGATAGTTTTCAGGAGGTGATTGGATCCTATTACGATTGCCTTAGTCTTCTCTGTAATCAACTAAAGCTTGTTTTCTTGTGGTCACTGACTATACTGTCAACTATCATACCAGACTGTCATGACAGTAAAACTGTGCTGTAGTAGTTACAACAGTTGTTGTAAACTATACGTGTGATGTAGTTTACCTCTAATATTTATGGACTTTATATGCTTTTTCAGAAATTTCTTGTTTTTGTGAAATAATGTATTTTACAAAATAAAATATTAATTATCATTCATTTTTTTTTTTATTTAAATATAGAAATGTATTAAATACAAAATACATCCAGTAAATGTGAAGTGTATTCTGCATGTATATTATACTTTATGTATTATAAAGAATTAACAATAACAAAACTCAAATAACATTTCTAGAGTAAAAGGTCTCGAAGCCATCTTCTTTTCAATCTTTATACTGATGATTATCAGCAATTGTAGACGAAGTAAGGTTAGAAATAAGTGGGTTTGGGTGGCAAGGGATTTTATTAAAGAAAGATTGATATCTGGTTCTGGCCAAATCGGAAACATATGAAACTTTGATTATAAAGTTATTTCGGAAATATATTACTTTATTTCAATAAATGATTATTGAATGAAGTTATATCAAGAGAAAAATCCAATTAGTAATTTGAACGAATTTTAGGAAGTAATTTTAGTTTATTTCACCATATGATCATTATTTGGGAAATAATTATTTCGTGAAATAAACCTTTAATTTACTCGATAAATCATTTTAAAAGTGTCCAGGTCTAGTGTGAGTAATTAAATACAGAGAATAATTTTACCCACCAAATGTTGAGCTATAGACAGAATTTTAAGAACACACATGAATAACTTACCATAAACATACATGTATATTTATGTTGAAATTTTGGAAAGAATTTTTATTTTTCCAGTTTTGAATGTTTTTTAGCTGGGGCAGTTCCATTATGGGACAGGTGAGAGAACCTTCCCCAAAGCATTCCGGGTTGGCCTCGAAGAGATGACCCCTGCTTATCTCGATCTGATATGCAACGCTGCAATTATCTCTTCAAGTACGTCTTTCGTCCGAGTTTCGAAACGCACGTGGTCCAGTTGGTGTTTTCGAAAACAAATATGCCTGATAAGAACGATATACATCAGCATAATAAATTGGAAGATTAGGGCGTTGGCCAAGTCAATGTTTGATTATTTGAAATTATTAATTTCGTGTCATTTAAACAAAATAACTTAATATCAAGTGTAAAATATATTCCTTACAATTATGTTTTTACAAAATATGTAAATTAGAGTGAAACTTGTCTAAAAGGACATTCTTGTATAAAGGAAACCATCTCTGAACGGACAGTCTTATTAAAGTTTCGGCCAAAAACGTACTTATTTAATGCATTTGAACGCCTTTATTACGATACCCCTTCACTCCGGACACGAACATCAATTTTATTCTCCATCAGCACTTTTCACTCCTCTATAACGGACATAAGCTAAACTCACGATTCCAGAAATGAATTTTGAAAATTTATTATTACTTATTTAGAGAAAAAGTTACATGTTACTATTTTTTTCACAGAACGTATTAGAACATTAACGAAATGTGTATTAAATAAAAAGTATGCATTACGTATTTCAAATATGCATGTGTGTGGTTATTGTGGCAGCTCATTGGTAAAGCATTGTGCTACTAACTCCAAAGACCTGCGTACGAATCCGGGTGTGGCAGATAATTATTTAATGTTTCACTGCAGCCATGAGTCAACCCTGTGGGACACCTCCGGGTTCCACACAGCCTCATAAAGTACCCTTAATTTGGTAAAAATCTAGTGGTCGAGTGTGATTCTGACAAATCACCGTCTTGCGCAATCGTTGGTCTTGTAACAGTACTTCCTCACCTACTACTGCAACTTATAACTTTACTTTCAATAGTATAAAAATCGTATTATTTCATTTTTGTATTCTCTATATTATAATATTAACCTCTTCTTAACGGAAAAACCCCTCATAGCGGACATAAGGTGATTTTTGAAAGAATGTGTAAATAATAATAATTTAGTTAGAAATATGTGATTTTATTTAAGAATTTTAAGGAAAGCAATAAAATTGTTTACTCTATCTAAACATATTATAACTAAGTTATGTAACGTAATCCCGAAAACAATGGTGAATGAAGACGTAACAAAATAATAGATATCTTTATTGATTTTCAGATTCATATTCCCAGAAAAAGAAAAAAAAAATGAATTATACTCTGGATTGTTTAATCCAAATCTTTGAGCAGTGGATATCAGCTCAATTTTCTTGAATGATAATTTATTGAACCTTCTAGAAAAGTTGGCTCCATCTTGCATAATTTTATATTCTGAGTTTCTGTAATTTATTAGAATTCCTCACATATCTACTAAAATTATTCCATATCATGGCCAAAATTGAAATTTTATTGAGATCTTCCTGAACAGAAATTGCAGAATAAGAGACTAATAAAAATTGTTTGAACATAATCAAAGAAGAAATTAATTGCAATAAGTATATTATTTTCAAATTTTAATTAACTATAATAAATATTGACAATGAAAGTCTTGTCGGATTTAAGGATGATTTTTATAAGATATGTTAAGGAGATTAGACACCGTAAAAAAATTCACAAAATATAGTGTAAAAAAATAAAAATAATATATATATATATAAAAGAACACATTAAATTCGAAAGGACATAGAGGAACTTCGCACCAAAGCCCCGTTAACATAACTATTATTCGCATGGGTAAATCCTATTGTTGGTTCCCTGTTTCGTACGCTGGAGCCCAAACATTGGCTGGGGGTTTGAAAATGATTAGAGTGCCTTATAAAACCGATTGGGAGTTATAAGTCAATGAAATAATTTAATTACTTTGACCAACTTTAGAGCGTTCATAATTTTTTTTAATTCAGTAAAAAAAAAATATCAAAATGAAAATTGTATTTTCTCGGATAGTTGGCATAAAAAAAAAAAATATATGAAGTTAACGTTTTATTAGAATGACTCTTTAAAAATTTAATTAAAAAAAAATACAAAATTATAAACATTTTACTGTCCACATTTGACAAATGTTAATAATTACGAAAAATGTGGATTTCAAAATTTATATAGGTTTTATACAAATGCTAATAATTTATGTTGATTCATTATATAATCAACAATCCTCATTATATTCGAAATACAATTATTCATAAAGATTTGACTATCTCATGTGTTTGATACTTTCGCCGAGATAAACATCCTTCCATTATGAGCTCAGACTCCAGTTCCCTAGTTCGTTATCTTGCTTATTATAATTGCTTTGTATTTCATTATCGTTTCATTTCAGGAAACTTTTTTTTTGCTATCT
>NW_027109847.1:458508-474362 GCF_000696795.3 Halyomorpha halys
AAAAAAAAAGAAGCTGATGTGAAAAAAATTACACAGCCAGAAAAATTTTTTTTAACTGAAAAAAAAAAGAACATTCATAAACGTTGATCAATTAATTTCTCTTAAATATTTTTTTCTCCAACGAAAGACTGAATCCACTGACTTGATCTGATGGGCTTTGTACATAGCAACAAGCTCAGTTCTTCAAATTATTTGTGTTGAAAATACGTATAAAATGATAGATAATTAATACAATTAGAATGGTTATTCTAAGTAATGTTTATAATTTCTATCCAATTATCGTTTATAGATAGTGTTGTATTAATTTTTTTTTCAATAAGCCCATTAAATTGTTACCTCTCCGAAATTTTACCTCAATTTTAATTTTACTCTAATTGGAGAAGATGGTGGGGGGGGGGTGCTGCCGGTGTCGGCATTAATAAATAATATTTTGTTTATTTATGTTCTTTTTGCTGACCCCACCCCCGACCATCTTCTCCAATTATTAATCTACGTTCAACTATCCTACACCTCATTAATTTTGTTATAGTACTTGATTGAATATTCATCAATATTAATACAACAATGACAAAATGTTACAAAATACATTTATATATAGAATAATAGCAACGTTAATACAATAAATGTGATTTATTTATAAATCAGAACAAACGCATACATATTTAATATCCCATATTGATTGGATGAGAAGATTTTATTGATTTTGAACTATATGTTTTCTACAAAATTAGAGTTTTTCTGAAATAAAAGATTCGGAGACTGAAAAGTCCTATTCTCAAAGTTAAAGCAAAATCCTTCAGTGGTATTTTCAGATCCATTTTGTAGACTGACAATTGATCGTATTACAGTACAACATTAAATAGTTTTATTATTTTTTAGCCAAAATCATCTAAGCGAAAGTGCCACATTATATTATTATTATATATATTTTATTTTATTCAAAGGAATACCCTAATTCTCTACTTATTTATCTGTTTATTGGAGACGTTATGAACAATTGTCTATAATCTTGTCCAACCTATAATTATATTAGAACAAATTAGATCTAATCAACACTTCATTCATTACTACATTTACATAATTAATGACTCTATCTGACATCGTATAAAAATCATTTTAATAAATGAAATAAGTTTTTTTTTTTCTGAAGAAATTTAATTACATTATATTCATCCTTCATCCGTTGTTATAGCTTTAAGGGATTTGTCTTGATTTTCAAATATTTTCATTTGTAGTGTAATATCACAATACATTATTTAACAGAATGTTATTCTTTATTATAATTTTTTTTTTTAATAATTTATTTATTGTTATTTACAACTGTATACATATATACACATCAAGTAAATTTCATGTAAGTTATATTATGACATGATACAAACATGTGGAGAATCTACCCATTGATAGAACTCCAAAAACATTTCTCAAGGAGAAGATCTCGAGGCCATCTTCTTTTCAGACGCCTAGGAGGATTTTTAGGTAGTGAAGGAGTAGCCAGGATAGAGACGAGTTGGTTTGGGTAGTTATTATAATATTTATTTCTAAAATTATATCTTTCTTATTTTATTCAATTTAACTATTTATAATTTGCTTATTTACTATTGCACTCTAAATAAGCTAATAATTAAATCGAATGAAATAAAATTATGAATTTTTTTGGGTCGACTTAGGCATAATAGTCTAGGATTTTAAAAAATTGAAAACTTGGATAAATAAGTTTTAAGAGAACAATTGATAATAGCCCGTGGGCCGAAACGTCGGAGAAGAATAAATTTAAAGAGAAAAGGATCAAATGAAATTTGTGTTTTAATTTAGGTATTGATAGGTAAAATCAATATATTAATAAACTAATTATTCTTATGTTTTAAAGTTCTTTAATGTTTTAAATTAAGCTAGTGATTTAATTTATGTTTTCTCAATGTTGTTTTACATTAAATTACTTTTGAAATATTTTTGTTTTGCTATGTTCTAAGTAATGCCCTTATTCTCTACTTATTTATTTGTTTGTTAATTAAATCGAATGAAATAAAATTATGAATATTTTTGGGTCGACTTAGGAATAATAGTCTACGATTGTAGAAAAATTTATAACTCGGATAAATAAGTTTTAGGAGAACCCTTGGTAATGGCCGTGGGCCGAAACGTCGGAGAAGAATAAATTTAATGTTTTAAAGTATGTTAGTTATTTAATTTGTGTTTTTTTCAATATTGTTTTACATTAAGTTACTTTTATATTTTTGTTTTGTTATGTTCTTTTATTTGCTTTTTGGTGTGTTCTACGTGTACTCTGGTATTATATTAGGACTGTTTTCCTGTTGTTATAATAAACAAATTGTAAGGTATCGCTGAAAAAGATAGGATGTGAGATATAATAGAGCTTTTTCAGATCCGGAGCTGACGCTGAGACTAGGAAGGAGTGGGGTTGTCCTCACGAACGAGTTGGAGCTATTTCCGGACCTACCTCAACCGCCAACGATCCATCAGATAGTTCGCTCGACGAACTAGCCAGTTTTCCTCTAGTCCTATTTAGCATCAATACATTTAATAAGAGATGCGTGAAAAATGTTGTTCATGACGCACGAGAGCTCGTGTAGTACTTTCACTTAAGATTTTTATTGACTCTCGTTAAGGTACCGAGTACGTGACTTCTTATGTGACGTTCAGCGTTCGTCACTCCCTTATCAAATGCGTCCCGTCTTCCAGACTTCCGGGATTGGGAACGTAGTTGGGATATCCACCTGCAGCCGGGGATGCTGCTGCTGAAGACCTTGGTGATGGAGGAGGGAACCAGTGTACACATTATGTGATAGGGGCGTAGGCCTAGCGGAACCATTAAGTTATTAGGTATAGCATGTGGCAACGCCGCGTATCCCCCTCCACGCCGTCGTCGGGTCCCCACCACTCGCGCTACTATTTTTAATAATGAGTTACTAATACCACACTCTTCTCAGTGCAAAAGCGTATCAATGCTATATCTAATGTCCTAGGATAAAGAGTAATGGAACAAATAACCAACAAATCAAAACAAAAATAGATACCCTAAGGTATTTAAAAAAAAAATATGTCTGACCACAATTAACTAATCTTGATCTCAAAACGGCAAGCTTTCATTCAGCTAAAATAAAAACCCCAACTTTTTATTATATCCCCTACCTCTACAAGGCAAGGACTGTAATGGTGTCAAATCTTCATTGCATTTATACATTTCAGAACACCATTTTTGCCATGATTATCTCTTGAACTGGTCACGATTTTCTTAATTTTTTATTTTAGAGTTTCAGACCCTTGGTCTACATACAAAATCGGGTACCCTTTTTTTCAATACACCGTAGCTCCCAGATGAATCCAACGATTTTTACGAAAGTTATCTCAAGTCTAGAAAGTCGCTTGAAATGTAATTAAATTCTCTATAAATAAAAAAAGAAAATTTAAATCCTATCATTATGAGAAAAGATACAACGCATTATATTTTGTACCAATGTTTTATGTTATTATATACACAAATAACAATATATAGGGCCAATTCTAGCTACTGCACAATGCCTTTTGAAATTTATGGTAAAGTAAATCGTGTGAGTAGATGCAATAGATATTTTTTGTTATATATACACCTCCGATTAGGATTACAAACCTCAACATAAATTTAGCATTAATTATTTTGGACACGTCTTTAACTATTACGATGATTCTCTGGCAAGTTCCAAGTTACACCACGCTGATTCCTATTATATTTTTTTCCTACTTGCCAAACTCATTAATATATAACCATTAATTAAAAATTTTATGTTTTGTAGGAGCTGATTTGAACTGATTTAATACTGCAATGAACTCTGAATAATATGGAGAACTCTAATTTTTTTTTGTTTTACTTCCTTACTCACATCTTTAGTTAGTGTTTTTATTTTTTTTTTTTTACCAATTTCGTTTGCTAATGCATTGTTAAATTTTCATCTATTCAGACCTAAAGTGAGAATCGATCCCACAACGTTCCGGACTCTTGTACCTTAACGTCCGCGGCCATCATGCCCTCGTTAATATGCATTATTATAATTATCATAAAATTATAGTGCCTTTTTTGCATTTAATTTGTTTGTTTTTTCTAACATACATCTACTACATCTTTTTTTTTTTCTAATTTGTCAGTTAAGTAACTATTCATAATTTTTAAAATAATGAAATTCTTTTTCATAAAAATAAGCGGATAGATTTGAAATTCTACAAATTTAAAGTCTTATTAGGACATAACTAAGACCTAAAGTAAAGTTATGACTATAATTATTGTTAGTAAATAGAGTGTATTTTTAATATTCGAAATCAGTACGCTCAAAATTATTTATTATAAATTTCTTAACACTGTTAAGCACTGATACAGTATAACACTGTTTTATTATTTTTTAAAATCTTGAATTAATATATTTTTGTGTTATGGTGTTTAAAAAAAAAATGTAATATAGAGAAATACAGATGATAGTTAACAATTTTTTTTAAATTTAATTTTTGTCCTTCAATTTGTATTGAAAAAAAAATGAAAATTTTAAAACCTGAAATTTTTAATTTTTTTATAAGTCAATATGAGAGATTTTAATTGAATATGTCGAAAATTGATGAGCACTAGATATAATTAAAACTTCTGCTATGACCTAATATTAATTTTATCATGAAATTTTTAAAAAAATTATAACATTTCAAACTCATTTTTATTATTTTCCGTCGAATCGTTAACTAGCTTGTAAAGCTTGTATGGCTGGAGCAGGTAAGTGGATTTCGGTTTCTTGACACGTTGCATGTTGATGACGTAGCGTTTCAGCCACGGGTGCTCACAATCCAGTGAGTCATTTCGTTCCTACAAAGTAGATTCCTCAACATGCAGGCCCGATTAACTCTTCCAAGGGTATGTTTAATGTCCTAGGCATGGTTTTAATGTTAAGTATCGAATGACAGAGGAGTCAATAATTTTATTAAAAATCATAAAATACGAAGATGGATAAATTTAAGATTTTATATACATGTTCAAACGATAAATCATTTAAACAGTTTGTTAGTACGTATATATTTGTAAAGATGTTACAGCTTCTTACAATCAGCACGATTGAATATAATTAAACATGATATGAAACATATGTATAATTAAACTAATGAGACTGTTTGTTCTTTAATTGAATTTTTTAAAGGATCTACAAGGTACACATTTCATTGGTCAATCATGGCAAATGTGTCAATGGCTTTTAGTTCTTATAGTATTCAAATCATTTTCAAGGAGGATAAAAGTGGAAAAAAAATATAGATTGTTCTTTTACTTTGAAAAAAAGGTTTAATTAAGAAACTCTTAACCTTTTTTTTAATTATGAAGTTCGCTTTATCGCTTCTCATTAAAACAGTATTTATTACATCACACCAATTGTAAAAATATCTATGGGGAAAATATGTACACTTATCGGCACGCTTTTTCCTCACACAACAAAAACTAGCCTTTTTTTTTACAAAAAAAGATATTGTAAAACAACCATGAAAATATTTTTTTTTCTCGGCCAAAACTCCCATTAGAGTCCTATGGGACCGCCGCTCAGTGAAGAAAACGGCCCAGGCCGGATTCGAACCGGCACTGCCAGCAGATCTCAGATCGGCATACACTGCTCGGCATACTTAGACTGCGCCTAACCATCTGAGCTACAGACAATGTTAACTATAAGCATAAATGACAGTAACTATCATGAGTTTAGAGTGAAACATTCAATTTAAGAAGATCCCATCATTTATTTTTATGTCAGTCATCAAAAATTGAGATCACCTTTGAAAATAATTACATGGCTTTTGATACAACTTGGTACTTGTCACTTACACGTCATATTTATTGATGCACAATAAGATTTTTAATTTTTTAATCAAAAATAATTATTATTTGAAGTTCATATCTTCATTCTTTTTTTCATCTTTCTTTATTTTTATTCATTCACCCTCGTTTATTGGATATAATTATTTTATTTTTGTAGCATTCTCAATTTGTTTATATAATTCTTCTTTTTAATATGTATTTCTGGGATAATTGTGAAAAAGGAGTTGTAATGATTGATTTTCAAAGCCAAAAATTAAGAGTTCCAAATATTTTTTTTTACTGCTTCTCTCATGCGATTATTTGTTCCATTTCTTTATTTTAAACTGCAATAATTTGATGTTTTTTTTTTCAACTCTACATCAATGATATATCGTCAAATATTTTTTCATATTACTCAATTCAGCTAAATTTTGACGGCTGCAGCAGATATTTATTTTCTTTCTATTCATTTCCCTGATAAATTAAAAGACTCTATGTTCAATTTTTTTCTAAACAAATTTTTTTTGAACGTATTAAAACAGCCGCCATTTTTTATTTCACCTAACTATGGTTAGCAGAGTGATCAATTGTGACTAGTAACTATATTTAGTTTTTATTAAAGTTGGGGTGAAATAACTGTTTTTTTCTCTTCCGGGCCTTAGACTAAGAGGTTTATATTTGAATGAAGTATGGGGTTGGTCAGTTTGGATACATTCGCTTTGTATTGTTAATACAATCCTTCTTGAAGTATTCATGATGGATTTAGATTCCACCAGAAAGTTATCACGAGGGCTCACTGCACCCCTGCACCCCCAGTACCAGTCAATTCCAGACACGAACCTGGCCCTTCCCCAGTAAGGATAGGTATATGCATCAATCAATCTTGTCTATTCATGTGAGATAATAGACCGCAGGCAAGGTCAGTTAAATAAGTATCAATAACTGTTAGCTGTAAATACACAAAATATATTCAAAACTAAACCAGTTTGTGTTATGTAAAGGGTTATAAAAATAAAAAGAAATACTTTATTTAATCATAAGCAATACAGTGGGTTACTAGAAATACACTGCGTAGATACATGCAAATACTAACATCAGTAATTAAAAAAGTAATAATAAAATGTAAATACTAATGTTGTGATTAGCAGTTATTTATATTTATATTATTTTCCTTTTTTTTTTTTTTTTTTTTTTTTTTTTTTTAAGTTTGCTCCATAATCCAGAATGACACGGCATCGTCATTTTTTGAAAAACTTTTCGATTATTGGGTCGTTTAATATAAAAGGATATTTATTAAAACAACTTTATGAAATTAAAAAAAAAATTTTTTAAATATTGGCCTTCATTTTCTATATATTTTCCCTAACTGTTATAAACATTTAAATCCCTTCTTTTTTTCTTTTTTTTATTTACTTATTTAATGTGATTTAGAACTGTACAAATAATAAATACAATAAGTAAATGTGTATTATGTTTCATTTACCCTTGAAAATCTTGGGAAGAAACCACCCATTGGTGGTACTTCAAGCATTAATTTAAATTAGAAGGTCCCGTGGCCATCTTCTTTTCAGACGCCTCGGAGGATTGTCAGGGATTGTTAAGGATGAGAGATTAAGAGTTAATGGTTTAGGATGGGTAAGGAGTTTGGAATGACACAAATCTGTTTTGGACCAAATCTGCAACGAATGGGATGTTAAGGTCTTTGTGGATGAGTTTATATGTAAAGTAATAAGGAGCATCAAAGATTTTACGTAGGATTTTGGATTGTAAGGATATCGCGGTGTATAATAATTTTTTGTAGTGAATGGGAAGTTTAGAGCGTTTGTCAAGTAGTTGTTGTAGGCAATCGAATTCTATTCCCAGAATTTAAAAAATCAGGGTTTAGGGATGGAATGAAATCCGAAAATTCGTTTTTGACCTTAGAATCATTTTTAAAAAAATTAACTTTAAGGGATTTGTCCAAATTTTTGAACAGATGGAAATCTCTTCGAGATAAGATGGGTGTGGAAGGACTTCGGACTGTTGTCAAGAGTGTAAGAGTATAGACCAGTTCCGATTAAAGTTATGGAGATATTATGCCAATATCACTGAATTTGATGTGTTGGTTTCAACTTTGGGTTAAAAGGAGAAATGAATTATTCCTGCCATTGACCAGCACACAGAAACAAATAATTTTTTGGATGAAAATTTTGTTTCGCTTTGCAAATTTGGTGTTCCAGTCTTTCGACGTTATTTAACCACTAACCCGGCCCTTATCATATACAATCCACTTTTTATTAAACGTAATTGTCCTTTCGACAAAAGTCTGGAATTTTTAACCTAGTAAGCAGTGAAGTCTCGTAACGCTTCACCTTCTGCCCATCATCAAGTTCATGAAGTACTCATGGATCTTCAAGTCCTATAACTGTTTGGTATGAGTTTTCTTCCACAGTAAGCCTAATTTTACTGTCGTCAATTATTGGTAGATGTTTTCCTAAGTATTGGTTATCCAAATCTGTGTCACCAGCCAAAAATTTTCAAAACAACGGCGAATAATCCGTTCGTAATCCTTCCCCGAACGCCGCACAGTGGTACCAGAACGGAAAAAATGCGATTTTTGAAAGCGCTGATTTCGATTATCTAGTTCGTGATCCTCACACTACACAAGCTACAGGATCTAGGAACAGCATGATTTTTTTATCCTGTTTCAAAGATATACCCATTAATTTAGGCCCACTCTCAGAATAATGGAAGTTTGACCAAATCATATACTACTCTAAATGAGTGATATATAATTGTGAAAGAGGGAGAGGAAAACTATCAAATTTTTTTTACTACTCTAGGATGGTCAACTAAGCCACACATCAGTCAAACTAGACACACAAAAAAAAAAAAGAAATAGAGCGCTTTGCATCGTTATACGTTACGAATTTTCAATAAGCATTGAGAACAGCTATGATTACAAAAAAGTTCCGGCTTCCTCCGAGATGTGGAGGGCTAGTTTTCAAACTAGAAGTGTTAAAGTAAAGATTAGAACAAAAATCATCTGCCTTTTCGATCGTTACACTGCAAAGAAAGGAAACGAACGACTTGGCAAAAATCTCATAATGTGAATGCTCTCGAATTTGGTATCTCTCCATTAAACAGCTTTTATACTCTTATAATAGCTTTGCCAACTATATATCTTTTTATTTTAGCCCTGATGAAGACCTGAATGACATTGTGGGTCGAAATGTTGGCAATTCATAAATTGTCTTTACAGCTGCCCGAACCGCCTCCTTTATAACACTATGATCTAAGGATTAAATACATTTTTGAAATCGGGATTTCAATTATTATAAAATTATAAGTTAGTCTTCATTAACCAAAAATACTGTTGAAATGGTATGGCAGAAGAAATGCTGATTATTTATTTATGCAGTAATATTATACATTGTTCGATCTGGGTTCAATAAAATCTAGTACACACCCAGCCTCTATAAAGGGCATAAGTGGCCCTTCATAACCCTTGCGGTTAAGCGTGGGTGCTTAATCACCTCAAAGTTAAAGCGATCAAGAAACGGTGCTTCCTTACCTAATACCGAACCGAGTTGTAGTGCCACAGCTTTAGGTATAAAATCATCTTCTAGCAATTTAGTTCCTGATGACTTTCGATGACAAGGCTGTTAATGAAATCTATGAAAATTGAAATTTATCGAAAAAAAAAAGCAGAATGTTTCCATTACATTGTTTTTTGCTTGAGCAAGACGAAGTCGAACATAGGCAGGGTGTGACAGGGTATACTGCTGACATTCCAGTTTTATCGGCCGTTAAACTGCCTCAGCAGAGGTTGCCCTTACCAACAGACAAAACATTTCTAAATTAACTAGTGGCTTAAGAAGAAATGATATATTAACTTACTTGATAAATACAAAAGAACACAGCTTGATTATTTTCTGTTTCTTTTTTGTAGAGAAAAACGATTATTTATTGTCTAATGCTGCGATCTTTCGCATTTATGGGCAAACAGGCAAACGTGACCAAATATTACTAAATGTGACCATTCGTACAATAATTATATAATTATTTTTTTTTAATCATTTATTTATTGTTATTTACAACTGTATGACATATATACAAGAAGTAAATTTGTTGTAGGTGACATAGTGACATGATACAAACATGTGGAGAATCTACCCATCTTCTTTTCAGACGCCTTGGAGGATTATTAGGCAATGAAGGAGAAGCCAGGTTAGAAACATGTGGATTAGGGTACTTGGGAAGTTTATCATGGAAGGATTGGTATCTGGTTCTGGCCAAATCGGCAACATTTGAGACATTGAGGTCCTGATGGATGACTTGATTCGTGACAAAATAAGGAGCATTAAGGATTTTACGAAGAATTTTGGACTGTAACGATTGGATTCGGGGAGGAATTCGATGGTTTAGTGGTCAGTCTTTTGTAATGGATTGGATGTTTGGACCATTTGTCTAGTAAATGTTGTAATAGTCGAAATCGACGAGCAGTTTCCTGTCTTTTCAGTCTTGTATATATTATATAATTTAAAACAAAAAATAAAATATATATTACATCAACTTGTTTAGCAACACCATTTCCATGTCTTTCAGCGTATAAAAGCTTTAAACCAGGATTCGCATTATTTTTTAACAGCCTGCTAGGTTTCTGAATAGCAGCTCGGAATACACTGCTATATTGATAAAATTTAATTTCGTATAAATGAAGTTTCTTTTGAGATTGTGCTAGATTTATCTCCTGATTTGCAAAAGTGTTTTATAGAATTACGTTTTTTTTTGGGAAACGGAAATTCATTATTCAAGATGTGATAGCAGACCTCAAAGAAACAAAAAAGGTCGCATGGACTATGTTCTAATTGCAAACAGAAAACTGAAGTTTTGAGTTTTTTAAACGAGTAACATTTTTTGTTTAATAGGAAGTGACTGTCAAAAAGTTAAGTAAATTGGGTAATTCAAAATTTCAAAATAATAAATTAGATAATTTTTTTTTTTTTAAATAATCTTTTATAATAAGAAACTAGACAAATTTTTGTGGGTTCCATTTGTCTTCGTTAGAACCATTATATGATTTAATGAAATAATGTATATTGTGCTAATTTTCTACTCGAAAATATTTTTAACTAAAATAAATTCTAATTGTTATAAAAGAAAAGTTTGTTTAATTTATTATGGTGTTATTTAGAATTACTCAACTTGAATAATTGCTGCTTCCTATTCAATAAAAAACGTAACTTCCTTAATTAACAATTAATTTGCGTTTCTCAAAATAATGAACTCCATATCACACCTTTTGGCAAATTTCCCAAATGAGAACTGATATTCATTCATACGATATTGAAGGTTGTATGTAAGAAAATTATCTTTGTGTTCAATGTCTAATAATAATATTGAGCGGGGCTTGAAGATGCGTAACTAATTTACTTGAAGTATATATAGACCCTGTGTGTACGCCGAGTGCAGAGTCGGAAGGAGGAATGAAGCTGACGATTCTAAAGACAACTCACTAAATAAATTAAATTTCAATTTCGTTAAATGGTTCACAAGAAGTATTATAATAGTAAAATTTGTAATTTCAAAAATATACTTTAAAAGAGTTTGCAACTACTAATTTAAATGAAGTATTAATCTGTATCATACAGAAAATACGAAGCTAAATATACATATATAGATTGGGATAGGTCATCTTCGAAAATTAATTGGGAATCTTACAGTTTATCTATTAAATATACACGACACAACAAAACATATTTAACTATTAACAAAAATTTAGAATTGAATAACCACTGTTAAAAACTTATTTTATTTTAGCTTACTTAAGAAATCCTTTGTGAAAAATTAAATATAAACTTTTTTATTTTAATTCGTTATTGAAATTTACAACTGTATATAATAATACATTCAGTAAATTTGATCTTAGTTATAATGTAAGGATAAAGGCGTGTAGAAAAACTAGCCATTGGTAACACTCTAATGCCGTTTTTACATCAGGAGGTCTCGTGGCCATCTTCTTTTCAGGAGCCTCGGAGAATTGTCAGGAATGGAAGAGGAATCAAGGTTAGAAACTAGTGGGTTTGGATGGTTAGCGAGTTTATAATGGAAAGAATGATATCTGTTTCGGGCTAGATCGGTTACATATGGAACATTATGGTCCTTATGTATGATTTTATTTGTGACAAAGTAAGAAGCAATCAGGATTTTACGAAGGATTTTGTATTGTAAGGATTGTAAACGAGAGGAATTGGAAGGTTTAGAGGAGCCCCAAAGCTCAACGCCATATGTCCAGATTGGCCTTATTACATTCATGTAGATTAATCTTTTGTAATGAATTGGAAGCTTAGACCGTTTGTCTAGTAAGTGCTGTAATAGACGAAATCGACGCGCAGTTTCCTGTCTTATGTGAGGATTTCAAGTTATTCATTTGTCCTGATGTAGTCTAGATGTAGTAGGAAACTGGGCAGTTAGTGGGTTTACGACGAAGGGTAAAGGTGAATTGATGGGATTTATTTTAATCCTCCAATTGCGACACCATTATTCGATTCTTGGAGTTCTGCGATATGGGATTGGAGAGTTTGGGATGTAATTAAAGGGTTATTATTAACTTCAAGCACACATGTGTTATCGGCATAGGTGGTGAGGATAGTGCTAGGATTGGTTGGGATGTCAGCTGTATAGACTGTGTAGAGGATGGGACCGAGAAACACCAGAGAAATAAACTTTTTTTTTTTAATAATTCATTTATTGTTATTTACAACTGTATAAAAATATATACAACAAGTAAATTTGCTGTAGGTGACATAGTGATATGACAAACATGTGGAGAATCTACCCATTGATAGAACTCCAATAGCATTTCTAGAGAAGATCTCGAAGCCATCAGACGCCTAGGAGGATTATTAGGTAATGAAGGAGAAGTCAGGTTAGAAACAAGTGGATTTGAGTGGTTGGGAAGTTTATCATGGAAGTATTAGTATCTGGTTCTGGCCAAATCGGCAACATATGGAACATTGAGGTCCTGATGGATGACTTGATTGTGACAAAGTAAGGAGCGTTAAGGATTTTACGAAGGATTGTTATTATTATTAAAACTTATGAGTCTGCCAAGTAAAGGTAAGGAGAATTAAAAATTGAGGCTGTTTCCGAACCTTAAGGAAACATTAATTTTTCATTCGGAGCTCAATATCTTAAAAACTATCAACAACACTAGAAAATCTAAAAGAAGATTATTTAAAGAATTAAAGCTATTTATGTTCAATAATTCTCGAGATATAGCCTTTTAAAAAGAAACATTTCATAAAAATGTAATGAAATATCAGTAGTCAGTTAATGTATTTTGAGAAATCTATATCTCAGGAACTATGTGACGTACAGATGTCTATTAGGAATCAAATTAAAGCTAGTTTAATGTACTAAAAAGTTGTTATTACGTTTACCTTCGTAGAAATAGCAGTTTCATGATATTTGCTAAAATAAAATGATTTATAGTTGTTCGGAGAATAAGTTTGATTTATGAAAAACTTTATTCCAGAAACCATTGGACGTACAGATGTCTGCCAGCGCTCAAATTAAAGCTAGTTAAAGTTACTACAAAATAGTTAATAATGTTTATTTTTGTAGGAGTAGTAGTGTTTATGATATTTGACAAAATAAACTCACAAAATGCTAATTTCTTGTTGTTCGTATTAAATGTTGGATGTTTGAAAAAAATATATCTCATAAGGCGCACATATGTCTGGCAACACTCAATTGACATTTGTACGTCAAATGGTTTTTGAGATTTAAATTTTTCAAAATAAATTCACTAACTACTGATCTGTCATGTCTACATGTCTGTCAGCGCTGAAATTAAAGCTCGTTAAATTTACTATAAAATAATTTATAACGTTTATCTTTATAGGAGTTGTACTTTTTATGATCTTTGACAAAATAACCTCACAAAATGTTAATTTCTAGTTATTCGTATAAAATGTTGGATTTTTGAAAAAATAAATCTCTAAACCCATAAGACGCACATATGTCTGCCAACACTCAAAGTGAAGGAAATTTAACGTTCTGTACAACATTTTTGTGAATGTTACTTTTTAAAAAGCTATATCTCGAGAACTATTGAACATAAATAGCTCTAACAGAGCTCAAATTTTAGCAAAATTTGTTTAATTTAAATTATGTTCTTTTAAATTTTCTATTTTTGTCGGTATTTTTAAAGATATAAAGGTCCGAATGAAAAATTAATTATTTTTAACGTTTGAAACAGCCGTTATTTTTTATTCCCTCTACGTATGCTTGTCAGACTTATCAGTTTTGACTAGTAATTATACATTCATTAAAGTAATCAAAAATTGGGTTGAGATAACTGCCTTTTTTTTCTTCCTGGCTCTTGTACTATTCGCATTGGCTCCCCTTTTCCCTCTAGCACTAAAAGGATTACGCAAATGGTAAAAACGGGATACTGTGGTTAGAACATATTGAATGCATATAAATAAGACATTCCTTACTCAGAGCAAAAGACAATCATAATCCACAGCCTAAATCATTATTTCTTCTTGTATTCCTCAATTATGTATTTACATCATATAATATAATGAAAAATAATTTATTTTATATTATTACCATAGATCAATCCCATTACTACAAATTTCATCATTAGAAACTACATATAAGGTTTGATAGCTGTTGTGGTTTGACTTCATTATATTCACAGTATTGAGGTATTGGGTGCGACCGACACATCAATTTTTCTTGCTTCCAATCCATCAGATCCCAAATGCTTAATGGTATATATTAAGTCATAAATCAAAGTATTGACCTTAATATCCCTATGATGAACTGGGCCAAGTAAAGAAGTAACTTATTCGTTCTCCAATGAACGATTTTTTTTCATCCAAACAGACCCTGAAAAGAAAGTGGTTGCAAAAAATTAAAAAATAATAAGGTGTTAATTGATGTAAATTTGAATGATTATTATTTTTTTCTTTTAACATCAAATTTTCAACTAGAGCAATCTTTTCCGTGGAAATACCATATTTTAACACAACTGCCGACTACATTATAGTTTGTAATCAACAGTCGAAATGTTAATATTGATTAAATTGAAACGTTATTTTTTTTCATTTAAATTTTTTAATGTTTATATTCTTGTTATAAAAATATGGCTTCTTCAGTTTGTCTCGAACACAGTTCAGTAGTCAAAGATATTTGCACTTTGACTAATATATCAAATTTATGGTTGATAAAAAAAAAAGTGTTACTTATTTATTTCGATGTACGATAATTATAGCAGTGTGTAATGTTTTCCTTACTTTTTAATTTTTAGGTTTAGTGCTTCTGAGGAACTATAAATTTAAATACTTAACACGATATAAAATATATTCTAATAATAGCAGTTGCATAAATTGAAAACAAGTTTATTATTCAAATTTTTATAGTAAATAAAATTACTCAGCGAATTAAAACATTGATTATTTGGTAAGGTGACTAACGGAAAAATATATTGCAACATTCATATAATATAAATTATAAATCCCTAATTGGACATAGTGTACATGTAAGCTTAGTTTCAGGAGTGGCAATTATAACATACGAGTGTAAACATTTATAGTTCAGTAATTAACAAATATATTATAGATTACTATTTAGAGTAGAAGATTAAATTTGAAGCGTATCTATGTGCCTATTTTCTGTCTTGATTAATGATTTTCAATTAAATTTTTTTTAAATGTATTTATTTAATAACAGATCGGCCTGGTGGGCATGATTGATATAACTATTACATTTTATTAATTTAATTATTGGCAATGTAATAGTAATAGTAACAAAAAGATTCAACAAGCCGAAGGTTCAATTCCGACCACGGATCTTAACTCAATTCCGTCCCAGTACAATAGCTCGGTGGAAAAAAAAGTCAGTTATTTCACCCAAATTTTTTATAACTTTAATGAAAATTATATATAATTACTAGTCAAAATAGATGAGTCTGCCAAGTATTGTGGGAGGAAATAAAAAATGGCAGCTGTTTCAAAACATTAAATAAAATAAATTTTTTTATTTGGAG
>NW_027109847.1:474412-474720 GCF_000696795.3 Halyomorpha halys
AAATAAAATAAATTTTTTTATTTGGAGATTTGTATGTTTAAAACTATCTACAATACTAGAAAACCTAATAGAAGATCATTTAATGTAGAATAAATTTGCTAAAATATGATCTCTAATAGATTTATTTACCTTAGAAAGTTCCCTAGAAAGAGGTTTTTTTTTTTTTTTAAATAACTTATATTAATAAGTAATAAAAATAAGCAGTTTTTTATTTAATTTTGGAAAAAGTATATCTCAGGTATCATCATACGTAAAGATGTCTATTAGCACTTAAATTAAAGCTAGATGAATGTACTATAAAGTAGGTT
>NW_027109847.1:476465-479470 GCF_000696795.3 Halyomorpha halys
AAAATAGAGACATGGATAAATAAAACGGTAAAAAAAATAAATCGCATTGTTCAAGATATCACGAAATCTTCATAAGAAGCGGAAACATGTATATTTGTATAGAAGTTGTAGAAAAAAATATTAGAAAATTTATCTGCTTCCTTCTTTTATCCTTTTACATTTTTTACTAATTTGTTGTTGCTTTATTTTTTTATTATTTAAAATTATTATTATAATTATTATTTCGCCGTCTCACTCCGACAGTGTAAAATTTCAAAAAATGGTTATTTTGAGATATACATGTAATCTTAAAAAATAAGGGTAAGGTCTATACAGTTCAAAGTTGTAATATCTCGAAATATATGTTGTTGTTTTTTTTTTAGATAGATTTTATGACATTTGTCTTACTATTATTCTGTGTTTTACTGTGTAGATTTTATTGTTAAGATAACATGGATATCTCAAAATAACTATTTTTTGAGATGTTACTCTGTTGAACTGTGATAGGGAATTTAGAGATTTTTTATAATTTTATTTTTATTTTACTCTAAGGCTCTAATACCTATTGTAGATGCTTGTAATATTATTCTAAAGGGCCTTGTCCAGAAATAATTAAACATTATTTTTATTATTAATATATTTGGTCCTAGGAAATGTTTAACTTTTTGATGCAACAACTTTTGATATTTTTGCTTAGTAAGACACTGCATTCTTCTAAAGCATAGCAGTTTTATTAAAGTTCTGGTAGCAGAAATTCCAACAATAACATTTTAGAAGTTCTGACATGTAAATTTTTACATGCATATGCGGCATATGACACAGATGTTCGGAGGAGAAACCCCAGCAGAAAGAATGTAGTGTTAAAAGTATTGTGTTTCTTTTAATTCGTAAAAATCTAATTACATCTAATCACAGAAAAGCAAACAACCATAAGTGTAAGATTTGCGAAAAAGGTTTTGGAATATATCTTATTGCAACTATAAAGTTTTCAAATGAACTTTTACGATAAATATTCTAACATAAAAGTTCTAAAGATAAGGTTCTTTAAAGAACTTTTGGTGTAAAGATTCTGACATCAAAATTCACGTAAGAACTTTATAATCAAAGTTTAACTAAAAAATACATATAAACTGTTTCAAAGATATTCTAATGAAAAATGATAGTTTAAACAAGAAAGGTGATTTTGCAACAAAGGTTCTGGTTGTTTGGTTTTAAATTTTTTGCTTATTCCTTTGTATTTAAATAATTTGTCTTTCTAATTTAATTAACAGCACAACACACAATAAAAGCAGAATAAATAAGAGAGAGAGAGAGAGAGAGAGACAGTTCATCATACACCCTTAATAAAATTTGTCTTTTTATTATTATTTTTATTTAATAATAGATCGCCTCGTGGGCAGTCACATTTTTTAAAACAAGGCATTTAGATACAACGTTATACTTTTTTTTAAAAAATGATAAAATAAATAGATAAAAATAATAATTTTTGATAAGAGAGAAAAGTAAAGTTAATAACAACATTCGTAGACCTAACAAAACAAACAATTGCCCTCGAAGGGGGGGGGGGAGGAATTAATTTGAAAAAAGATGAAGAAAAAAAAAACGAATAGAAGTTATGTCAATAATAGAATTGATAACAGCAGAATTTATAACAGGATGTTCTGCAGCAGTCTGGGCTTTAGTCTTCGGGTTGAGGTTGGGTTTCCCAAGTAGGTCACTGCTCCTTTAACTGTCGGTAACTAGGAGTGGAACTTCATGAATAGTTTTTTTATGTAATCCTTGACTCTATTTACGACACCCGATGCAATTGGCTATTTCTTACAAATAAAGAAATAACCACTGCAATTCTGAGGACATTATTTTGAAAAGATTTAAATTTTTTTCTTTTCGAAAAGGATGCCACTCCCCAAATTTCGCATCCGTACATCAGCAGTGGCCTGAGAATTGTTCTAAAAATAAGAACAGTAGTTTCTGATTTCAATTTAGATTTTCAATTTAGGATAGGATATAGCATTGCTAATATTAAAATTTGTCTTTAAAATCTTTGTTAATAACGCAATACTGTCAGGAAGAAATATTCCAAGACGCCTCAAAAACTGATATAAAATATGATATATAGTTGTTTTTTTTGTTATTCTGTTTCGTATAATTCAATAAACCACACCAATATAAAAGATACACTCATTTTAAAAAACAACATAATTTAAAATTAAATATCTACTTACGGCATGGATGGGTACTTGCAGCTCTTATACCTACTGAATAATTTTATAATTCATATAATTAAAGAAATAATTGGATCACATCTAGTTAGTAGTTTTTTCTTTCTTATGAAACTTTTCCCACCGACTAAAACGTCGAGATAATAATACCGAAAGGTATTATTATCTTTAGAACAGAGCTTTCACATAATGGCACATCAACAGTTTCTTTATGGCGTTTGTATTTACAACCTCCTAATGTGCTTTTGCTCCTGGTGAAACTCAGCGTAATGTTTTATGTTGACAATATTAAGAATTCTTTTTTAATAGTAAGAGATATCACCAAATGGAACTCAACTTCTTTTGTGATTTTTATGCAAATATTATAATTTACAATATATATATTTTTGTGGGTCTTGAGGATCAGTCAATAATACAACTATATTGAGGTGACTATTCTCAACCTAATTGTTTGCAAAAAAAACAAAAAAAAAAACAGTATTTTAGAAAAATAGTTTCTACAACTAATTATTAAAAAATTTACATAGTATAATTTAAGATTAATAACTATTAAAATAGTACTTAATAAAAAAAATTAACTTACAATTGTTTAATATACATTACTTATCGTTCTTTCTAGGAGGTGGTCAGTCTGTTATTTCTGTTTTATATTTTGTATTTTTAATTACGTTTTATGTATTTATTAGGTTGCAGAACATGAATTTAAATTTTATACATCTGATTTTTTGTTAATAGCCTGATTCTTACATTTCTCTATCGTATATATATAACAAACAGGATTTGATCCAATAAGTATATTCTATT
>NW_027109847.1:480130-481424 GCF_000696795.3 Halyomorpha halys
TTTTCAGTCTTGTATGAGGATTCCATGTCAGTCGTTTGTTATATAAAATTTAAATTCATTTAAGTTCAACCTAATAAATACATAAGACATAATTAACTATACGTAATATAAATAGACAAAATACAAAACAAACTACTAGAAGGAACGGTAATAAATGTATAACTGTAATAGACAGCTGCAAGTAATATTTTAACTGTAATAGTTATATAGTTGTATTATTGACTGATCCTAAAAATTCACTAAGACATATGCCATTAATAGTCAAGTAAATACATATATATATATATACACTATATATAGTGTGATTTTGAGATTTTTTAAGTGCTGTTTAATATTAGAAATCAATCCGACGATTTCGATCGTTCAATTCTTAAAGCCTTAAGTTTCAACACTATAGGTAAACAATAAGTATCGCAAGAACAAAATGTATCATGCCTCCAAATTAATAGTCCAAAAATATATGTTAAAAAAATTTCAAGCTAGAGATGGCTTATAAATAGGTGACACGCAAGCAATTACTGAAAGAAAAGAAAGGCTATAGGTACCTCATTTCCATCGAAAAATCAATTGGAAAATTTTCGCAATCACAATGCCATCCCATACTATATAATCCATCTATAAGCAAGTGGAAATAAAAATAAAGTATTTAATATTCTGAAATATCATTAGAATATAGGTATATATATTTGTGTGTGTGTTTTATTTACTTCTTTTATACATTGACTTTAAATTAAATCACATGCATAGAAACAGATGTGTGTAAAGATCATCTAGAGGAAGGATGGTATGTATATATTGTGTTAACATCTTTGTTATATTGTTTAAATGAATAAATTAAAATTTTATCCATTATAGTCTCAAAACATTTTATTCTCTTTATAAGTCCGACGTTTCGGCCAATCCGGCCATTATCAGGGACAATCTATCACAAAACAGCTTTTATTACAGCTATGATCCTCAACGATTTAAAATAATTAACAATATCATTTATAATTTATCTTACCTTAATACAATTTTAGACAGCCAGGCTATTCTGCCCAGGTCAATACAACAATTTCTCTATGAAACATTAAAACATTAGGTAAACATATTTTTTTGTTTATAAGCATATCTTAGATTATGTATAATTACCTACTTAGTCAATTTTCACATTAAAACAAAAATTAAAATTATTTTTCACAGTCACTTATTTGTTAAAATTTATCACAACAATGCTTGTAACCTTCCCTCCACTAATGTAACCTCTCCTCTTTTCTATATTTATTCCTTTTTTTTATATAAACATTTATTACTT
>NW_027109847.1:483062-486762 GCF_000696795.3 Halyomorpha halys
ATTTTGAAAATTTTGTATTTTACTCTAAGGCTCTAAAGCATAATCCTGACACCTGTAATATTATTCTATAGGGTCAGTCCCGGATAAATAAAGAATATTATTATTACTACTATGTCGATATTTTATAAAAATTAAAAAAAAAAAAAATGACTAGATATAAGTATGCTGTGTATTTTTTTCTACCTCAAATTTCATTTTTTGATAAATATTGCAATCTGCCACAACGTTGTTGGACAATATGTAATAATAATAACTGATTACATTCATACTAAAATAAAATAACATAAGAATAAAAATAAATAAATGAATGGAAAAAAAGACATACAAATAAATAAAATATCTCTCTATTTATAAACAAACAGAAGGATAAAGAAAATAGACATAATCAAACTATGTACATGAAAAAATAAATAAAATAATCACCAGTCGCATTTACAATCTTATATATAATATTTACACTATCGTCCTGAGGATCCCTGAGCCCACTCTATCCCCCACGTGTGGGGGGTAGAGCAGAGCTCAAGAGATCCCAGCGCATCCCTCTCGCCGCATCACTGGTAATGAGCCAGTGGAGGCTGAGCAAGTGCGCTAAAGCCGCAAACACCCAACTTGAGTGGAGCCTCTTATCATTGCCAGAACTCCAATTGTCCATTTTTATTTTACAATAAGTCTCTTGGCCACTGCCGTTTCGACTTTGGAGGTGGATTGTAGGGATAGGTGGAACTGAATAAGGATTGAACCTAATAATAGTACAAGAGCCCAAGAGGAGAAAAAAGACAGTTATCTCACCCCAATTTTTGATTACTTTAATGAAAACTATGTATAATTGCTATTCAAAACTGATGAGTCTGCCAAGTATAGGTAGGGGGAATAAAAAATGGCGGCTGTTTCAAAGCGATAAAAAAAACTAATGTTTCATTCGGAGCTCTATATCTCAAAAAGTAGGAACAACGCAAGAAAACCTAAGAGAACGTCATTTAAAGAAGAGCAAATTTGCTAAAATATGAGCCCTAATAGAGTTATTTAGGTTAAACAGTTTTTGAGTTATAGCTTTTTAAAAAGCAACATTTCATAAAAATGTTGTATGGGACGTACTGAAAGATCAGTAGTTAGTGAATTTATTTTGAAAAATTTAAATCTCAAAAACCATTTGACGTACAAATGTCAATTGAGTGTTGGCAGACATATGTGAGTCTTATGAGATGTATTTTTTTCAAAAATCCAACATTTAATACGAACAACAAGAAATTAGCATTTTGTGAGTTTATTTTGTCAAATATCATAAACACTACTACTCCTACAAAAATAAATATTATTAACTATTTTGTAGTAACTTCAACTAGCATTAATTTGAGCGCTGGCAGACATCTGTACGTCCAATGTTTTCTGGAATGAAGTTTTTCATTAATCAAACTTATTTCGGACAACTATAAATCAATTTATTTTAGTAAACATCATGAAAACTACTATTCCTATGAAGGTAAAGGTCATATTGTTATAGTCCATTCAACTAGCTTTAATTTGAGTGCTAATAGACATCTGTACATCACATAGTTCCTGAGATATAGATTTCTCAAAATACATTAACTAACCACTAATCTTTCAGTAGATTGTTAAGAAATTTTGCTTTTAAAAAAGCTATATCTCGAGAACTATTGGACGTAAATAGCTCTTTTAGGGCTAATATTCCAGCAGATTTACTCTTCTTTAAATAATGTTCTCTTAGATTTTCTTGCGTTGTTGGTAGTTTTTAAGATAAAGATCTCCGAATGAAACATTAATGTTTTTTTAAGGTTTTGAAACAGCCGCCATTGTTTATTCCCCCTACCTATACTTGGCAGACTCTTCAACTTTGACTAGTAATTATACCTAGTTTTCATTATAGTAATAAAAAATTGGGGTGAGATAATTGACTTTTTTTCTTCCCGGCTCTTGTACTTTAAGGATTAGCATTATTTATATGGCTGTGTATTTAGCAACCCAATTCAGTTGGGGAATACAACTTTTTTGAATACAATTTTTCTCTGCCTAACGTTTAATACACTTAAATTATCGTAGGACCAGAATATTAGAATTTTTTTATTTTAAGAATATGTTAGGTCATGTTTTATCAATAACCGGAATAAGATTAAAAATAAAAATTATCTTGAGCATAAAATAAATCTACCATCTGCACTAAGTGCAGTAATTTAGACACAGCTATTTAAAATCAATGCTTCGGAGGCTCCACCCTGGTGGCAGGTGCTACTGTGGGAAACAAGAGCAAGGCTGGCCTGATGGTTTTTGTAACATCCGAAAAGGTTTTTATCTTTTTATTTCCGGACTGAATAAGTTTTTTTTTTTTTTTTATTTCACTGATATACATACATACACAGACACAGACTCACACATACATACGAACACATACATTGTATAATCCTTTGATTTAATTATTAAGACACCATTTTACAATGAATTCATTGTTTAATTCTGGTATTCGATCTTACATCAAAAAAAAAAAAAAACAATGATATATAAAGATATAGTAAACATATTTCGAGAAATTCGTAAGATTCGGTCGTCATAATTGAAACATTTATTTTTTGAGGCATTAGGGGTATTCATGATCTTCAGTTTAACATGTTAATGCTTGTTAAATAGAAAAAACTCATGTTAAATTGAGAAATATTTCCTTCTTAGCATGGTACAAAACTATATAACACGTAACATGGTTGAGAGTTTGTTACTACGTCTGTTTAATGGAGAATGACGTCACACAACAGACCAGCGGAGCTCGTGATCATTTTGTTTGCTGTCGTGTAAGGTTACTGACTCGTAGTTTTTTTTTTCTTTTGTATTGTGTTTTTGATTTTTTAAAAAATATAATCAGTAGCCAAACTTTTACACTTTTACTTTTCACTTATTTTATGTATGTTGTAATAAATTACTGTTATCAAAACGTAGAAGTAAACAATAACATGAAGTTTTGGAAGGAAAGGTAACTAAACAAGTTGCTAAGAAAATCCGCTTGGAGCTCTTATGCAGTTATCATTTAACATGACTTTTTTTTTTTTGACTTAACATGAATTTAAATAGGGCTGTTCACAATGTACTATTATACATACTACTTGCTTGTAGTTGTGTTAGTATTGTTTTGGATGTTTTTTGTAGTATTTGTTGTTGTTAGTATTGTTTGTATAACTAATAAAGCAATGAATGGCAATAATAATAATAATGTAATGACAGCTGTCAATTAGCTCATCTTGATTCTCTTCCTCACAATTTAGTAGATCATCAAGGCACTGAGGGACCATGTTTTCACACAACTTCCACTTTAGACATGTTGTAATAAATTGCTATAATCAAAACTTAGAAGTAAACAATAACATGAAGGTTTTGGAAGGAAAGGTTATAAAACAAGTTACTCAGAAAATCCGATAGGAGCTCTCATGCATTTAACATGACTTCAAATAGGGCTGCTCACAATCCTCTACTTATAACATTTAGCATGGTAAAACATTTTACATTTAACACATCATGAATACCCCTATGATTATAATGCCTCAAAAAATAATGCTATAATGCATTTTAGTCTCCTTGGTCGGTAGAAAAAAAACTCAAATTAATGACGCATTCTCATATATTGAATTTCGCTCTTCGGGTTTGTTCCGCACTGTTTTCATGAAAATTGTCAAAAAACCAATATATTTTTTTCTTTTAG
>NW_027109847.1:486812-490363 GCF_000696795.3 Halyomorpha halys
TACTTATAACATTTAGCATGGTAAAACATTTTACATTTAACACATCATGAATACCCCTATGATTATAATGCCTCAAAAAATAATGCTATAATGCATTTTAGTCTCCTTGGTCGGTAGAAAAAAAACTCAAATTAATGACGCATTCTCATATATTGAATTTCGCTCTTCGGGTTTGTTCCGCACTGTTTTCATGAAAATTGTCAAAAAACCAATATATTTTTTTCTTTTAGTTTTTGGCCAATTAATGACTTTTTTTAAGCCGCTGATCAGAAGTCTTTAAGAATAAGTCTACGGAGATCAATTTTTGATTTGCATATTTGACGATAAATGCATATATTTTCATATTGGGACTATTCCACTTTAAATAAAACAAAAAAAAAAAAAAGAAAAGAAAACAGTGAATTCTGTAACAGATGTTTCTGGTCTATAGAATCATACTGAATTAAATTTTTTTATTACTTAATTCTATTCTTCTTTCAAAAAGAAGATTTGAATTTGAAAAAAGAAACATTGGTCTTTTTGATTGAATGTTTAAGCAATTTTTTTTTTAAATTTACTAATTGCATATGTTTTTAGTAGATCCCTTCTTACATGTTGACACCCTTAAATTTCACCAGTTATTGATTTCCAGATGTTTATAATTATGTTTTATGAAGTAGTACTAAGTATGTATATACACTTTAAAAAATAAACATAAAAATATAAATGCATCAACACTAGGGATTACATTACCGGTATATCTGGATACCGAATATCGGTATTTTGAGTACTTGTAAAATTTTGTAATACCGATATTCAAGAGTTTAAATACCTTTTTTTTCGGTATTTATTGGATTTTAAAATAAGTAATTTTAAAATAGTCTGCACTATATGTTCAGAGGTCGCCAACGTAGCAAAATAGTGTACGTTTTAACCCCTTAAACATTTAAAAGTGAGATACATGATACAAATTTGTAAAAGAGGAAGGAATCTAGTTGCGATGAAGATAAAAATTAAGGAACGGTTTCTAAGCCCAAGCCATCAAGAACAAAAGTGATCTGCAGGTAAATACTTGCAAAAAGTATACCCAGGCTTAATAAAAGTACAACTGATAGATTATGTTTTTTAAGATCACATTTCAAAAATTTTTAATAGTATTTTTTCACTATCAAACAGATCCGCTACATTGGACTACATCTGGACAAACGACTAACCTGGAATCGTCACACAAGACTAAAAAGACAGGAAACTGCCCGTCGATTCCAACTATTACGGCACTTACTAGACAAACGGTCTAAACTTCCAATTCATTACAAAAATCTGATCTACATGACTGTAATAAGGCCAATCTGGACATACGGAGTTGAGCTTTGGGGCTCCACTAAACCTTCAAATTCCTCTCCTATCAAATCCTCAATGTCCTTACTTTGTCACAAATAAAATCATTCATAAAGACCTCAATGTTCCATATGTAACCGATCTACCCAGAACAAGATATTATTCCTTCCATTATAAACTCCCTAACCATCCGAACTCACTAATTTCTAACCTTGCTTCCTCTTTCATTCCTGACAATTTTCCCGAGGCGCCTAAAAAGAAGATTGCCACGAGACCTGCTAATGTAAAAACTTCATTAGAGTGCTACCAATGGGTAGTTTCAATAAAGATACACGCCTGTATCACTCCATAATAACATACATCAAATTTACTAAATGTATAATTATGTACAGTTGTAAATTCCAATAAAGATAAAAATTTTTTATAAAATTTAAGATGTACCTTGTTCCTTTACTTTAGTGGTATTTACTCTCTCTAATAAAACTAGTAAATAAAACAAAGAAATACTTCAGTTTTTTTTTTCAAATTCCTACCACCGGTATTCCGGTATTTAGATCTAAAAAATACCGAATATACTTTTGACTTTTGGTCCAATATTGTAATCCCTAATCAACACAGTGCAAACTTAACTTTTTCTTTAATTTATACCCCAAGGAATAGGGTATATATTTTAGACTTCTCTGACTCTTACAAGTGGGTCAAAAATCGAATTTAGGCATTAAACCAGATATAAAAAAAAAATTCAAACTACATTTACATTTTCAGACGTTTTTATAGCTATGTTTATGTAAGGTTTTAGATTCTTTACAACCGAGAGTTGTCTAGTTTAAACCTAATTCTGAAATAACTATGAGTTGGATTATAATGAATTGGTAGGAGCATATGGTACTAGTCGTTGGGTTGGTCTTCGTGACCACCTCAACATTTGCATTCTCCCCCATGTTGGTCTGGCACTTCCACACATCTGCAGTTGTTTTTTTATGAGGTTTTTAAGGGAATTAGACACAGGAAAATACACGCTTTTTGAAAACAAAAAGAGAGTTTATTCTTCAGTAGTAAAAAACAGGGAAAAAACAGGTATTCTAATTTTTAAAAAATTGATGAATCCGTTTGTCTTCAATATTGTAAAAGGCTCATATAATATAAATCAATATTGGAAAATCATTGGCATGAAGACCTTCTGATTAATTGTATCTTTATTCAAAAATAAAAATTGAATTAATTTGATTAAAAATCCAAGACAATCTGCCAAGATTGAAAAACAATGTAAAATTCACTGCTTTGTTTTAATAATGTTTCCTTTCATTTAAAAAAATTCAAGTTGTTTTCATCCAAAAAAAACAAAAAAACAATACAAAAACAAAATAAACACAATGAATTAGTAATGCAACTCATTCACTGTGCCATCTCTACAAACCATGTTGATGTTTCGGAATCATTAAATCTAAGGTTTGTTTAATTTAAGAACATAATGGGTGATTGATTGAGATTCAAAACATTTCACATAAAAGTAGAATTGTTTTCGTGTTTTTTGTTGATATATTATATGAGATACTTCGTGAATAAAAATAAATGTTATATTTATAACCCCACTTTGCAGTGCTTCATCATCTCTAAATGGGAAGAGGATACAAACATTGTAAGTGTTACACTGTAAAATATACAATAGGGATATTCATGATATTGTGTTAAATGTAAAATGTTTTACCATGTTAAATTTTATAAGTATACCATTGTGAGCAGTCATGTTAAATCATGTTGTCTATTTAAAGTCATGTAAAATGATAAATGCATGAGCTCCTACCGGATTTTCTGTATAACTTGTTTAGTAACCTTTCCTTCCAAAACGTAATGTTATTCTTTACTTCTATGTTTTGATTACAGTAATTTATTACAACATGCCTAAAATAAGTGACAAGTAGAAGTGTAAAAGGTTTGCTACTGATTATATTTTTTTAAAAGTCCAAAACACAAGACAAAAGAAAAAAAAAACACAAACTACGAGTAAGTAACCGAACACGACAACAAATAAAACGATGGTAAGCTCAGTGTCTTTATCGTAACATCATTCTCCATTTAACAGACCTAGTAACAGACTCTCAGCCATGTTACATGTTATATCGTTTTAACTTGGTAAAAGAAGGAAATATTTCTGCATTTAACATAATTTTTTCCATTTAAAAACTAAAGATCATGAATATGATCGTGTTCCACTTTAGCCTAGGTTAAGCCCT
>NW_027109847.1:491468-491999 GCF_000696795.3 Halyomorpha halys
CTATATAAAGAAGTAATAACGGAAAATAGAATGATCCACAGATTAATTTAATACTCATTGTTTTAGTGATGTTTTTTCTTTTACTGTTATGACTCACCGTTTTATTTATATTTATTCCTGAAGAAGATGTTTGTTCTGGTCTCTTTTGCATTCGAAGCGATGTAAAGCTACGCGAGGGTTATTAAATTTCTCGTAGTTAATGATAATAAGCCAAAAGCCCTTCGCTAGCATTGATTTATCTGGAACCATTCCCTACCCGTAGGGACAATTTGTTCTGAGATATCTTTACCCTTTCAAAGATGGAGTGGCCCGTCAACATTTGGCATCTAAATTGTCTTGGTTGATGAGAACATTTTGAACAGCCCTGCGCTGTATAAAGCAATGGTTCCCTCTCCGAAACCCGTTATTTTAAACGGTTGTTTCGGCGATCTGTGTACGGATTAGCTGGAATCCGCTGCTTTTGTGAAACCATTATAGATAGATAAAATGCGTTTTATTTTTTCATATATTTATTTATTACTAGATCGTCTT
>NW_027109847.1:493294-495298 GCF_000696795.3 Halyomorpha halys
ATTGTAGTTCATAAAGGAATTTATTATTTCATATGAACCGTGTAATTTAATAGTAATTTGCTTTTGTTTAAAAAATAAATTTACTACTGAACCCAACAGTTCTTAAGAGCACATCAGTATTGAATGAACTAATATTTTCATAAATGGGATTGGCTGTATTTAGATTGGTTTTAATTAAGATTTTCTATTGACGATGGGACGAAGCATGTAAAATATGTTGATAAAATAATTGTGTAAATCCATGAATTTCAATGAAATCGGTTGCAAAACAATAAAAAGTTTTCTCTATAGTACTAGAGCAAGGAAGAAAAAAAAGGCAGTTATCTCACCCCAATTTTTGATTACTATAATGAAAAATATGTATAATTACTAGTCAAAATCGATGAGTCTGCCAAGTATAGATAGGGGGAATAAAAAATGGCGGCTGTTTCAAAAACTTAAAAAAACATTAATATTTCATTCGGAGCTCTATATCTTAAAAACTACCATTAACACTAGAAAATCTAAGAGAACATTATTTAAAGAAGAGTAAATTTGCTGAAATATTAGCCCTAAAAGAGCTATTTATGCCCAAAAGTTCTCGAGATATAGCTTTTTAAAAAGCAAAATTTCTTAAAAATGTTATGAAAGATTAGTAGTTAAAGCTATTTTAATGGACTATAAATAAGTTTATGACCTTTACCTTCGTAGGAATAGTAGTTTTCATAATATTTGCTAAAATAAATTGATTTATAGTTGTTCGGACAATAATTTTGATTTATGAAAAACTTAATTTCAGAAACCATTGAACGTACAGATGTTTGCCAGCGCTCAAATTGAAGCTAGTTAAATTTACTACAAAATAGTTAATAACGTTTATTTTTGTAGGAGTAGTAGTTTTTATGATATTTGACAAAATAAACTCACAAAATGTTAATTTATAGTTGTTCATATAAATGTTTGATTTTTTAAAAAATATATCTCTAGATCCAAAAGACGCACTATGTCTGCCAGCACTTAAAATAAAGGAAATTTAACTTAATATAAACTAGTTTATGACACTTATCTTCGTAGCGGTAGTAGTTTTTATGATATTCACATATGAATATAAATTTGGCAAATGAAAATTTGTCCGAACAACTATAAATCTATTTATTTTAGTAAATTGCATGTAAAATATTACTCCTACGAAGATAAACATTATAAAATACTTTATAGCTCATTAAACTAGCTTTAATTTGAGTGCTAATAGACATTTGTACGTCAAATGGTTTTTGAGATTTAAATTTTTCAAAATAAATTCATTAACTACTGATGTTTTAGTACATCCCATGCAACATTTTTCTGAAACGTTAGTTTTTAAAAGCTATATCTCGAAAAATATTTAATGTAAATAATTCTATTAGGGCTCATATTTTAGCAAATTTCCTCTTCTTTAATTGGCGTTCTCTTAGGTTTTCTTGTGTTGTTCCTACTTTGTGAGATATAGAGCTCCGAATGAAAAATTAGTTTTTTTTATCGCTTTGAAACAGCCGTCATTTTTTATTCCCCCTACCTATACTTGGCAGACTCATCAATTTCGACTAGTAATTATACATAGTTTTCATTGAAGTAATCAAAAATTGCGGTGAGATAACTGCCTTTTTTCTCCTCTTAGGCTCTTTTGCTAGCAGGAAGTGTTTCTGGATTCACCAATGCAGTCAACGAGTCCTGTCAAAATCTAATTCTACAAGACGAGACGTAATATAATCCACCGACGTTTAAGACAGGCTCCCCTCTGACGTATACCCTCGTTAAAACGCTGGTTACTTCTTTTGTGATTCGTTCCTTATCCCGCCCAAAAGCTATTACACGTCTATTTCGTCACGATGCTTTTACTCCAATTATACTTATCGGGTGCAAGTCACGTAATTCCGCGTTCTGTAGCGTCGATTCCCTAGTCGACTCATTTATCTTCGGGCCAAATGTTCTACAGAGTAATTCTCGAAAACATTAACGCGTTGGTAATGAGGAGTAGATAGGTAC
>NW_027109847.1:495348-496615 GCF_000696795.3 Halyomorpha halys
CAACGAGTCCTGTCAAAATCTAATTCTACAAGACGAGACGTAATATAATCCACCGACGTTTAAGACAGGCTCCCCTCTGACGTATACCCTCGTTAAAACGCTGGTTACTTCTTTTGTGATTCGTTCCTTATCCCGCCCAAAAGCTATTACACGTCTATTTCGTCACGATGCTTTTACTCCAATTATACTTATCGGGTGCAAGTCACGTAATTCCGCGTTCTGTAGCGTCGATTCCCTAGTCGACTCATTTATCTTCGGGCCAAATGTTCTACAGAGTAATTCTCGAAAACATTAACGCGTTGGTAATGAGGAGTAGATAGGTACGGTCAACAAAAAAAAAAAAAAAGTACATAAATAAACAAAAAATCATTTATTCATCCCGACCTTTCCATCTAAGTTTCAAGTCTTCATCAGGGCTCTAAAACAAAAAGAGATAACAACCATCATTCAGAGAAACACAAAATTGAAAGGAAATAGTTTTCTAACAAATTTGGTATTATTATTGGTCAATTCAATATTTTGTATAATACCAAATTTGTTACTATACTATTTCCTTTCAATTTTATGTTTCTCTGAATGATGGTTGTTATCTCTTTTTGTTCTATAGCCCTGATGAAGACCTGAAACTCAGGTCGAAACGTCGGCATGAATTGATAATTTTTTGTTCATTTATTTATTTTTTTTTTCTGACCGCACCCCCCTGGAGCATCCAACTATTAACGCGTTGTTATTTTTCCTTAATTAGAGGGGTTGCGATTTTCATTCGTAGAGTAGAAAGTACAGTAGTCTTGTCCCTTAATTTGTGGTTTCTACGGCTCTACGGTACAAAAAAAAATAAACATATATATATTTAAGTATAGGAATTTAAAATTCTTACATTTAAAATTACAACTACCAACAACAGCTCCTATTAACTTTTGGACCATTTGGACGCACTGACCAGTAAAAGTAGACTTCTGTGAAATATGATTATATTATTATACTGTTATTCTATGGGGTTTCAAGAGCTGACAAATACTTCCAGTGACAGCAACCATCTTCATGCTACCATCTACATAGTCGACGATCAGCAGTTGTAGCAGAAGGTAGCTACGCAGAATGTACGGAAGGCTTGGGTTGATGAGATTGTTAACAACCAAAGTATTAAATTTCACTTCAATTTTTTTTCAAAAAATATATTTTATTGAGTATTTTGTTTATAGTTGTTTTTATACTCTTTTTTGTTCTATGTTATTATATTTTCTCTTATTTTTTTTTATTTAAAAAG
>NW_027109847.1:497110-498922 GCF_000696795.3 Halyomorpha halys
ATAAATAGATAGAATTTTTTATGATAGAAAAATGTTCTTTACTACAGTATAAGCCCTTATAACAAAAAAAAAACTTAGACGTATTTAAAGAAGCATCAATTATTTTATTATTTTTCCTATTCTATTTATTTTATTTTATTCTATTATCTCAGTTGTATTTTATTTTCTTTCACCTCTTATTGTTTTGTTTTATGTTCTTTCCTTTCTTTTGTAAGTAATTTTCTATATAATATCTTCTCAACAATTTTGTGATTACAAATATCCAACACAAATGGAACATTGTATGCATAAAATATGCTTCTTGCATGATGTATACACAAATTATTTAAAATATACGCCTCTTCTGTAGTGTTTATTATTGAGGGAAAAATTTGATCAATCTTTTTCTAATTTTTGTTTGTTTTTTTTTTAATTGTTTATGTGATGAATGCATTCTTTTTTTTTATTTATTTAATGCTTATTTCTAAAACATCTGTAGTTAAGAAAAATGTTTACTAAGTCGTGTTTTAAGTTTGAAATATTTAACGTGTTTAGTATTTTTTAAGTTTGTAATCATACTTTAAAAATATATTTGTATTTTTAAAACTCAGTACATTTGTTAATTTGGTTATATAACTGTGTTGTGATTTCAAGAAATTACTGAGGAGATATATTTTATTATGGAGTTTACATCTATTTTCGGAAAAACGGAAAAATAATAAATTACTTAATTTCAGTAAGTACAGTCGTTTTTGTCTTCAGCCTAAATTTAGCAAGCTGGTAGTTTGTTAATTGTTGACCAAAGCGCTCTAAAATTCTCAATATCGTAGAAGTGGGTTACTTTACTTCTTAAGAAAAAGTATTGTTCCGTTGAATTGCTCAGTTAAATGTTTCGTGTTACTGTTGTGGCACACCGGTGGTAGGAAAAGGTGCGAAAGACCTGGGAGGTAAAGAGAAGAGCGTATTCTTGAATTAAATAATCCTTAGGTTTTCTGGTATTTTTCTCTCTCTTCCTGCCATTCTCGGTTAAACAACAAATCCCAAATTTTTGTTGCTTCTATCTGTAATCAAGAAACCAATATAAGTTTTAATTATTAATATCTTTCTAAGTCAAAATTTTTGGATAATTACGACTGCTGCTTTTAATATAAAAGTGATACATAAATTTATCATAGCATTTGACTAACATTATGAGTATAACACCGGTCTACATGAATTTTTAGCCTGGTTTCTACATGTTATGTATTGACTACTTTGGCACAATTAAGAACAAATTAAAAAAAATGGATTTTACCAGATTAAGCTCTTGTAGAAATTGGAAATGATTTTTCAGATTTAGAGCGAAATCTTCTCACTTTTTTCAATTGCTAATAAATTATTCCACTTGATAATTTGCACCAGTTGGAGATTTTTGAGTAGAATCATTTATTCGTGTACCATATTTACTCCTATAAATTACAAGAATTAAATTTTTTTTTTTGGCTACCCATTGTGAGAGAACTATAAAACCTAATTAGTTCATTCTGCACGACTGTTCTCGTTGGAAGTATATTTTTGATCATACTTCACGAAATAAGAGACATGTTTTTTAAAACTTTTTTTGAGTAATCTTGAAAAGTGGTGGCACAGAGCTTATTTTTGTCTCATATTATTGACAATTTTATCGAATTTAATAAAAAAATATCTAACTAGTTATTCTGTCAGACACACTTTTTTTTTTATTATTTAGTAATAATCGAAAAAATCTCCGAAATATACTACTAAAGTAAACCAGATGGAAATGTTTGTTATTATTTTATACCTAGAATAATAAATTAATTTCCGAAATAATTT
>NW_027109847.1:499042-509400 GCF_000696795.3 Halyomorpha halys
AATAAAATAAAAGATGCTTCTTTAAATATGTAAAAGATTTTTTTTTTTTAATAAGCGCCTATGTAACTGAGTAAAGAAAATTTTTTATTTTCAAAATTCTATCGTATACAATATTATGTTTTAGTCAATAATAATAAATAATGAATATGTATAAAATACAAATATTATGTATAAAATAATAATTAATAATTAAAACTAAAAAGTAAGATTAAAAAGTCAATAAACTTGAAACTATTTAAATTAAAAAAATAAGAGAAAATATAATTTCATAGAACAAACAAGAGTATAAAAAAACAAAAATACAACATATTGAAATATTGGTTGTCACTCTACATATTTACATTCAAGGTCTATGCTGTTGGCAAATTCTTTAAATTATATATATATATAAATATAAAATTCGCCTGTGTAATAGGAGAAAACAAATTTAAGTAATGAAGTTCAATGAACTTGACAACATAAACTAAGTTTAATCGTGGCATACATTCAGCGTATCTAGTCAGCGTTAACGGTGTTTACACATGGAATACATTCAGCGTATCTTGTCAAAGACAATGTTTACTCTGGATGAAAAGACTGCGTTGCCAGTGCATGGGACTACTTCCTTGCGGAGAATAAGTAATTATAGATAGGAGCAGATGTTCTCAACGGGGGTTCAGACCTTGAAGCCCCTTCGTCCACTTAAACACTATCAACTCGTCCTCTCATCCTTCATGCACTAACTTCAATTGAAATTTTCGATATCATCAGCCATCCAATATTCGAATAGGTCATCATTGAATCTTTGTATAGATCAAATCTTTTCGTATTTTGATAAAACTTTTATCGATTTGTCTCTGCTTATTTTTTTATTATTAGCACAAACTTCAATGATAAACTTTTTCTCTCAACTTTTTTTTTTTTTTAAAAATCTCCAACGTTTCGGCCCTTAGGCCATTTTCAAACAGACAACCTATAAAAGTTGTTCTCATATTAATATTATAGTACCTCCTCCCACAAAACTAATGTTTTTAATCTATTGATGTCATAATTCATAAAATTGTCTTTTTTGCAAGATGATAAGATGAAGTGTTCGAATTCTAGAAATATAAAGATGTATATATATTATATACATATATTATATATTATAAGCAACAAATTAATTAAATTATGAATAAATTAAGGTTTATAATAAATTGACAACAGTGTCCTAACCTGTTGATATTGTTAATAAGGTTAATAGAAAAAGAAAACCAATTTTTATGGAATATTTTTGTATTGAAATAACCACAAACCATATAGTATGTAAATAATCAATTTAAAAATATTGTTTGGAACTTTACAATACTCCTATTGTGGGAGTGTGGGGAAGGTTACAAATGTTGTGATAAATTTTATTGTGAAAATTAACTGTGATTTACTACATTTAAATTTTTAATTTAATATGAAGAATTGACAAAATAGAGTAATTATGTACTGAAATTAATGACCTGGGCAGAACAGCCTGCACAACGTTTTTTAGAATTGATGTGGTTCTAAAATTGTCCTTGAGGGCGGCCGAATTGGCCGAAACGTCGGAGTTATAACGAAATATTTTTTTAGGATAAAATTGGATAACATTTAAACAATTTATTTATGTTTTTAAAGACATAAGACATGGGCAATTAGTCTGAAAAAAAGAAAATTTTATGAATTATGACATACCTTAAACTATTAGGTATGTTCAAAAACATTAGTATTATGAGGAGGTAATATAATATTAATATGGAAACAATTTTTATAGGTTATCTCCTAAGGGCTGAACGTTGAAGGTTTTTAAAATAACAAGTTGAGAGAAAAAGTGGATCATTGAAGTTTGTGTTAATAATAAGAAATAAATAACAACTATAAAACAATCATTATATTAAATCAGTAATGTGATAATTTTTTTTTAATTTATTAATTTGATTCCCTAACACAACGAAAAATTTTTTTTCACTTCACTATTTTTTCCCCTCTTATTATTGTAACATAATAATAATTAATTTATTTATTTTCATCTTGGAGGTTTCAAATATTAGCTTTTGAGTCCAATAAACCAAGTGTCCTAAAATGGTATGGTTGTGATCTTATTTTTTTATTTTATTTTTTTAATAAAGCTTAAATGACGTAATTAAAACGGGTATATACCTGGGATGTTACAGCAACCTTAAAGATAAAATCGAATGACGGGAAGTGTTACTTTATAGAATCGATTTTTAACCTTTTTTTTCGATTTTCTCACTGCTCCAACGATTTAGTTTAAACTGGATATATCAAAATAAAATCAAATGGCAATTAATGTTAGTTAGGTCTTATTCTCATTGAAATAGTTCGACATGGATTAAATGACGAATTTTTAAAAAATCTTTCTCTAAATTACATTTAATTTTGTTTACTGAAAATAATTAACCATTTTCCTTTGTTAAAAGTAATACAAGATGTATAAATATGAACTATGAAACAATTTGATAATGAACTAAGAAATAAAGACAGCAGTTTAGTCTGGAAAACCGAAGACAACCGAGGGTGTCCGATCTCTGTCAGATGGACATGTTTTTGTTGTATTCTTGGCAGATACAAGGTTTGATATTCGTTATTCGCACCACGAAGGTAAATAACGAGATTTTTGTGGCAACAGATTTTAAAAAGTTGTGGCTCATCCAATAATAGATTAGGTAAGTAAACAAAATTATATTAAAAAAAAATTATTTATATGTTTTACTTTTTCTATTAAACAATTAGAAATGCAATTTAAAAGAGAGCTTCTTAAAAAAAATATTATTAAATTATAGATGCTTGAGAAGGGATGCAGCATCACCGAAATGACCAATATAAAAATAAATAAATCAACCATTATTGTCTTTTAATTTTTAACATGAAGTCTAGATGAGAGGATAAAAAAAAAATATATAAGTCCATATCTGATTTAGTTATCGGCTTTAAATCCAAACAATTAAGCAGAAATAAAGAAATTGTTAAATTGTTTTTAACAAGCTAGATTCGGGGAATAACAAGATGTCTCTTGTAAATACTTTTGCAAATCAGGTCTGCTCGAGCTTTCATCAGAACAAAATAACAATAATTTAAAATTATCAAAAAACAATTTAAAATACGCATCAAATCATCAGAATAAATAACATATAAAACATACAATATATTAATCGATATCCATTTATGTACATAAATAAAGCCAAATAAAGTTATAAATAAATACATCGAAAAATGAGTAATAATATAAATAAATTTTTAAAAAATAATGAGCTCTAAATTCAAGCGACTAAGCTGAAAATAAATAAATAGTTCTTAAAATAAAGCTTAATGTTAAACGAACCTATACCAGGACAATTACAGGATCTCCTGTAAATATAATTGCAGAGCAACAGTCATCGATCATTAGGTTAAAATAACAATGACTAATATCAACAATGAATTTAAAGTATAAACCTAATCAATATAATAAGTGAGCCGTAAAATATACAATAAATAAATAAAGAAACAATTAAATAATATTAACTAAGTTCCATTCTGTTATAGAGATCGGATTTATATTCAAACAACTGAACTAAAAATAGAGAGATAATTGTTCCCACAGCTTAATGTAAAATATTTAAAATAGAAAAAAATGTTTTATTCTGTTATAGAAATCGGCTTTTAATTCCAATAATTAAACAGAAAAAAAGCTTGTTGTTGTTACATAAACTAAGATTACGAGAATGACTTCTTGTAAATATATTTGCATAGCAACAGTTTCAGGTCTACAGGATCTTCATCAGTATAAAATAACAATAATTAATAGCTGTCAACAAATGGTTTTAAACCAAAATAAAATAATTATATTAAATTAGCTACAGTAAATATAAATAACTATTAATTTAAATATATATTTTTAAAGAATCGATTTATTTAATTTTATAATGTTTTGTAGATATTAATAATCTTTATTGATGAACGGAACCGGCTGGAACACAAATAAAATATTTTTTTCAAAGTCTTTAACGTTTTGGCAGCACAAAAATTAAAATATATTATTGCTTCAGACTGAAACACGAAAACTACTTTCTGATTACTTGAACATTCACAATGCAAACAGTCTAAACATTAATTTTATAATGAGATATTCCTTCTATAAGGCCAGATAGGTTGAAATTATATAACTTAATAATATTACTAAACCAATGTTTACTGTTTTATTCTTAAATGTGTAACATTTCTATCTCTCATTAAAAGAAAGAATTAAGTACATAAATAAATGATGATAATTGTTAAATTAAATAGAAAGGACACTGAAAATATGCTTGAACTTTGAAAAAATGGTGTGGGGGAGGTTATAAAACACATGATAATGAAGTTTTACAATAAAGTATCCTGATATTTTGGCCTAAGTTGTAGACCTTCTTCAGGGCTAATAAAACAAGATACGACAGTAAAATATGAGAAGAATTTTACTTTGAGAAGGGGTAAAATTTGAATATGGCGCCCAAAACAGTCCAAGTTAATCATGTATATAAAACTATAGATGCTATTAGTACCTCCAAGGACCGGTTATCTGGTCGTATTTAAGGTGCTGTAACAAAGTTCTTTTACGAATAAAAGTAAGTTGTTTATATTAATTCGTGAACTAAAAAAATGTTTTCAATTGTATTTTAAATTAGGAAATTTTCAATAGATTTGAAGAGGAGAGAGTGGCTTAGATTCAATGTGGACAATTTTCTAGTTTTCTTCATACAGTTGTTTATTCATATTCTTTCTTATCAAACATATAGTTCATATAAAACATTTTTCAATAAATGTTAATACTAAATAAAATAACAGAAGACTGATTTTATTAAGTTCTGATTTTTGTTTATTTATTTTATTTCTAGTGCAAAGTTATTGCAGTGCTCAGGTACTGAAAGAGCCCCTCTTTATTGCACCTTTCTAATTATAAATTGTATTATTAGGATTTTCAGCAAATTATATTTTAGTATAACATTAGAAAACAAAATCAAAAAATTCAGATTCTACAGATATGCCAGTACTTATTTTTCTAAGTACACGTCAACATTTTAACAAGAAAGCAGGAATAGAAAAATATTAATATGTTTGGAATATTAAAAGTTTATCTTTCTGGTTATATTTACTCCGATTTTTGAATTAGTGGATTTTGATCAAAACAAACCATACCGTTCTCACTCCAAACACGAGGTGGCTTTGGTCACGGACACATGTACTCTCACATAGACTAAGCAGTTGCACATGGCATAGGTCAGTAATAATAATACATTACCGAGTGTATTTCTGACAGAACCCTATCATAATTTATATATATATAGGCTTATTTTTAATATTTTAAAAATTGGGAATTAATGATTAAGTTTTAGAATGATTTAGGTGGGATATAGAGAGCTGCCTCGAAGTTCCGCCATTTGTCTCTGTCTGTTGCAAGTTCTTTACTCCGGACCACGCCTGACCTACTTTTCGCACGTCCTTTTTCAGGGTTCGCCTCCACGTCTCTCTCGGCCGTCCCCTCCTTCCCTGGCCCTGGGGGTTTCATTCCAGGCTCTGTGGATAACAGTGTAGTCTTTTCTGAGGGTGTGTCTCAGCCACCTATATTTTTGAAGGTTTAGTACCTTCACCATTGGTCAATTTCCAAATATCGACATTGGAAATAGGATCCGGTCATTTATGAATATCTGCAGATTTTGGCAAAAACCACTGACTTTGCATGTCTCGCATTCATACAAAAGCATAGATTTTACGTGGCATTTGATGAGCTGAACCTTCGTTTCCCTCCGGATCTCATGCGATACCCACAGTGACCAAAGTTGTGAGAATGATTGCTGTGCTTTTCTTATACGACTTTTCAAGTCCTGATCGGCTCTTTCGCTCCGATTCACCATACTTCTAAGGAAGCAGAGTATGCATACCCTTTATGAGGCCTGTTCGTGTATATACAGATTTTCCACACTTGTGATGTTCACCCATATTTTTTTTTTGGAAGCATTAATCCTAAGAACATAATCTATGTTCTTCCCCTTGTAGGTCATATAGCTTATGCTGCATATCTCTTTGGGCATAATACCATATGTAATCTGTAAAGTCTAATTATTCGACCTTGAAAATGATCCTTCACTGGAATCTTCTTCTTTTTTACTGTTTTTCTAAATGAGGTCAAGCACAATTAGGAACAAGTGGTAGAGTGTACAGCACTGTTTTATTCCTGCAACTATATTAAAACGCTTTTAATGTCAATCGCAGATTCCTTGTACATATTTTTAACGGTACTGTTTTCTCGAGGATTCCAGTTATTTCCATGGCTTTCCTGACTTTGTCTCAAGACATGCTATCAAAAGCCTTTTCAAAGTCTATGAAGAAAAGGTAGACCTAGCCTGAAACAGTATGAATTGCTCAATAATAACTAATGTGTTTAACGGATCGATGCTGTTAGTTTGACGTCAGCAGATTTCCGTAGTATGATGCGGGTCAAAATCTTGCTTGGATCCGAAGTATGATGCCTCTCTAGTCCGAACAGTCTGCAAATTTTCAACAGCAGTCGCACAAAACAATCATAGAGTCTTCAGTAATTAATAATAAACCATAAGGTTTGATTTGTACATGTGTTCCAACATGTACATCTCACTGAGTCCCGTTACAATCCTAATTCCGAAGATGGAGAAAATTTAATATCTCTCAACGTCTTTTATAAATAAGTTTTTGATTCATATTATTTATATTATAACTAATACCACTTAATTATCATGTACTTGATTTTCTAACACGATAAATTAAGACAACATAAACATAATATTTAATATTTTTTCATGGCTTGGAATTGGGATTGTTAAATTTACCCATACTTTTACAGCAATATTTGTTTTAAATATACACATGTCATTAATATATATCATAAATATATTCATCAATATATAAAGAGGGAGAGAAATATCATCAACTGTATGTATTAAATAAATAATACATTTATACAATTCTAAAGATATTGCTACAAGGCTATAAAGTTATTTCAGGCTTTCCGGTTGATTTTTACTATTCCCTATAGCAACAACACGCTACGTTGCTCTAATGGGGAACTATTATTACCACTAGTAGTAAAATCTTTTTTTTTTTTTTCCACACCACTGTTTACGTTCTGCGATATCGAGAGCAAAACGCGAGTCAGGAAATGATGCAGAAGTAACACAGTACTTTTTATAAATAGTATAACAATATACTCTGCATAATATGTTTAAAGTAATTAAAAGATTTGGGACACTATATCTGTTACTATGTGTTATACGCATTTACATATTTAATAAATATATCATCAAAAACTTTATAATCATTAAATTAATTTTTTTATCTGATTCTCAGAGTAACCCTGCGAAATAATTTCTCTTAACAACGTTGATTTTACCCCTGTCGAACAGATCCACCAACTTGGACTATTTCTGGCCAAACGACTAACCTGGAATCCTCAACACAAAATTGAAAAGACAGGAAACTTCACGTCGATTTCGACTATTACAGCACTTACTGGAAAAACAGTCAAAACTTCCAATTCATTACAAAATACTGATTTACATGACTGTAATAAGGCTAATCTGGACATACGGAGTTGAGCTTTGGGGCTCCACTAAACATTCGAATTCCTCTCGTATCCAATCCCAAATCCATCGCCAAATCCTCAATGCTCCTTACTTTGTCACAAATAAAATCATACCTAAAGACCTTAATGTTCCATATGTAACTGATCTGCCCCGAGCAAAATATTATTCCTTCCATTATAAACTGCCTAACCATCCAAACTTACTAGTTTCTAACCTTGCTTCCTCTTCCAATCCTGACAATCCTCCGAGGCGCCTGAAAATAAGATGAACACGAGACCTGCTAATGTAGAACTTCATTAGAGTGCTACCAATGGGAAGTTTCTCTACGTCTGTATCATTCTGTAATAATATACATCAAATTTACTAAATGTATAATTATTTACAGTTGTAAACTTCAATAAAAAAAAATAATAAGACTAATAACATGCAAAAGTAACTCAAAAGTGGAAAAATTACTGCAATAATCGATAAATAGTTAACAGAATCGAGAATACAATAGAGAAACTATTTTATTTATTTGTGTTTTCCCGCCCCTAAACAAAGCTATTATTATCCCGTTTTAAGCTATTATTTTTTATATAACATTTTTATATCCTATATTTATTTATTATTTTGTATTTTTAAACCACCCATAAAGGAAGTTCTTATATAGTGTATTAGTAGTCAAATTCATAACATTTCGTCTCCAAAACCAGAACCAATTTGAAAATTTGTTTCAGGTTTCAAATTAAAGTCTGAGGTGTCCTGCTTCATTAACAATCTGAGATTTTAGATAATCTAATGTTTGGTATAAAAAAATCCATGACCTTTTTGAGTGGTATTTTAAAATTAACATATATTGCTCATAACAATTACCGATCTTATTTTAGGAAGATAATTTGAATGACGGTCAATAAAGGTACAGTATAGTAAACAAAAAAATTTTTATTGGTAACTAAGCCCTATGAAACCCTCCAAAGTGTTAAACGTTATTTACCAATAAATAGGTTTTTTTTACTATAGGATTATATTCCTGAAATCTATAACATACGGCCAACTACTAATCTTTCAATACTGCTATAATAGGGGTATTCATGATCTTTAGTTTAACATGTTAAAGCGTGTTAAATGGGAAAACTCATGTTAAATCGAAAAAAATTGCCTTCTTTTACCGTGGTAAAACGAAATAACATTTAACATGGCTGAGAGCCTGTTACTTGAGCTGTTAAATGGAGAATGACGTCACACAATAGACCAGTTGAGATCGCCGCCATTTTTGTTGTTGTGACAGCTCAGTTCTTTCGTGTGTTTGTGGTATTCATATCCCTGTTATTAAACCAGAATGGATAATTTTAATGGAACTGCATATCTGAATGATAGAACATGGAGAATACTTTCAATACAGTTGTCAATTATCTCATCTTCATTCTCTTCCTCACAAGTTTGAAGATCAATAAGACACTCATAAGCTAAACTTTCACACAAATTCCACTTTTCACTCACTCTAGGCATGTTGTAATAAATTACATAAATCAAAACTGAAGTAAACAATAACATGAGGCTCTGGAAGGAAGGTTATAAACATAAGGCTTATAAAACAAGTTGCTGAGAAAATCCGCTAGAGGCTCTTATGCATTTAACGTTTAACATGACTTCAAATAGGGCTGCTCACAATCCTATAGTTATAACATTTAACATGGTAAAACATTTTACATTTAACACAACATCATGAATACCCCTAATGTTTTGGATTTATTAAATTCGAATTCTAGATTGATTTCCTAAATACAGAATGCTTAACATTCTGAAACCCTCCATTTATTTCTAGAAATGTTTTTTTCACGCTGGAAATATTTATCAAACAGTACTTTGTAAGGAAGTACTAGACCATCGGTTGTACAAGGAGGTAATTTGGTCAGAATCACGTTCGACCACCATATTTTTACACAATTGAGGTTAATTGATTAAACCACTTCATGAGACTGGGTGGACGCGGAGGTATCCTGAACCCCTAGGACTGACCCACGGCTACAGTGAAACAGAAAATAATTATCCTCCACAACCGGATTCGAACTAGGAGTTAGTATCACTACCCACTCCCTCTAAATACATACATACTTTCACACACATTTATATTTATGTGAAACATATGATAAAGTCGAAAACGATTGATTTTGCATAACTCATTTCATAACAATACGGAGAAAATTGATATAAATTGGTATCATCATTTTGCTTTAAAATTTTAGTTCAACCACCACTGCTAAAACTGGTGGATATATTTATTATAAATAATATAAATTATTTACAATACTATTTATCAATGATCCAGACTACCAGTGACAGTATCTGATGTTATATATTTTTTAGATAAACGTGCGGGCAGAAGGCCCCTATCCATGGGATGCGCTGCTGAATCGAATTAATAATTGCCCTTCGCTTCCTTCAGAGGAAGTGTTCTGTTTAGGACGAAGAAGCATTCTTAAGATGGACAGTACAGTGGTAACCCCCAACTAGACAAATATTTTTACTATGCACCTTCCTCTATTTTAAAATTGTTTAAAAACTAAATAAATAGTTGTGTGGTAAACCGCAAGGATGTTATGCGTGTCATTAGAAGCCTGAAGAGCCAGAGTGATACTTCGAAATGATAATTGGGTCAAAACAACAAAGGTTTAGGAATCCGTCAAATTTGAATACTGATATCGATATAAAACGTTTTAAATATGAATATAAATAATGATGATCCAATACTTTAATATCCTTAATGTTCCATATGTAACTGATCTGCCCCGA
>NW_027109847.1:512521-523082 GCF_000696795.3 Halyomorpha halys
GTATAATACATATAATAAAACACATATATGCAAAAAATAAGTATAGTAGATGTACTATTTTGGATGCAGTGAATTGAATTGTGTAGAGGAGGGGACACAGTATCTCTGAAAAGTCTATAAATATATGTGATGAAAACATTAAATTTTTTTTTTACCATTATGCAATTATAAATTAAAAATGTTTTTAAAATAAGTCATATTATGAAACAAATGAATATTTTTATTTATTTGTTTTCAGGATAAAAAAAAATTCAAATTAATATTACTACGTACATTTATATATGTAATAAATTATTTTTAATTTCCTTATCTTTTGTTTATATTTTCTTTCTTAAATATTTAATAAATTGTAACTTTTTGGTAATTTTTCACCACTTACATCATGATATTTTGTTTATTGGCGCAAATTTATCATCAAATAAAAAAATTAACATAAGCAAGTTTCAGCAAATTGGCGAAAGCGAATTAACATTTTTGTAATTGTTTACCCATCATGTTGTATGATATTTTGTTTGTTGATACAAAAAAATAAAAAAAAAATAAAAAAATTAACATAAGCAAGTTAGAGCAAATTGTCCTGGTTCAGTAGAACAGTGTATTACTTCCACTTCTCAATGAATAAGTCCTGTAAAGTTGAAAATATTTATGGTTCCCTTTATTTTACAAATGTGGAATAACGCTAGGTCTATTTATTTTTATGTATTTTTTTTTCATTTATTTATTTTTCATTCTTATTTTATTTTAGTATGAATGTGTTCATTCATCACTATTACCTATTGCCCATAACAGTGTGGCAGATTGTAATATCTATCAATAAATAATGTTTTTTAGATTTTAGAAGGAGTTAAGAATTTAAAATATAACAATAATAGTAACAAAATAAAAATAATAATAATAATTTATACATAAGATAAGGAAAATTAAGTGTAAGCAAAAATAAAATAAATACATCTGAAAGGCAAAGTAGGGCTCCATGAGATCCCAACGCTCCTCTCCCAGCCGTATCACTGGTACTGAAAGCCAATGGAGACAGATCGAGAGCGTTAGATTTATTGAGTTAATTCGAATAAATTTATTGTTTTGAAAATTTACAGTATAAATTATTTTTACCATACCTCAATTATCATAATTTCATAATTTCTTTCTATAAGTATGAATTAATGGACATTGATGAATAAAAGAGATATTCCATTTAATTAAGAGAGATTTCCCTTAATTAAATTCTATTTCCTGGTCCTAAAATAATAAATTAAAAAATGCTAGAACCTAAGAAGTTTCACATTTAAAACGCAAGTCTCACACATATACTTTTTTTGTCTTTTTAACCCTTCGCTTTATCTAAAGACCTCCAATAATTATTTTTGTGACAATCCTAACAAGAAAAATATACATATACCTCTAGTAATACCGTGGATTGTATAGAGGGCCCCTAGAACCTAATCGAGGAGATAATACAGGGGGGGCATTGAGGTGTCGGCCTAACCCTTTCAGCTTTTTACCGACGTTTTTTCGTCCGGCCGGCTGCTCCTCCAACCACCGAGGTCAATGCAAAATCCTTCACTACCTGCTCCCTACCTCAACACCCCCGTTTCCTTATTCCTGCCCCTCCCTTGATATCTTCCTTTATTTTTATGATTAAATGACATATCGAGAGTTAATTAATAAAAATTAAATTTATGAACTGTCAAAAAATTCATTGAAAATTAAAATTAAACATACACTTACCCCTGTCGAAGAGATCCGCTATCTTGGACTACATCTAGACAAACGACTAAACTGGAATCCTCACACAAGACTGAAAAGACAAGAAACTGCACGTCGATTTCGACTATTACAGCACATACTAGACAAACGGTCTAAACTTCCAATCCATTACAAAAGACTGATAAACATGACTGTAATAAAGCCAATCTAGACATAGAGAGTTGAACTTTGGGCCTCCACTAAACATTCGAATTCCTCTCGTATCCCATGTATAAGACCTTAATGTTTCAGATGTAACCGATCTTGCCCGAATCAGATATCACTCCTTCCATTATAAACTCCCTAACTACCCAAACTAACTAGTTTCTAATCTTGCTTCCTCTTCCATTCCTGACAGTACTCTGAGGTGCCTGAAAAGAAAATTGCCACGAGACCCGCTCATGTAATACGTCATTTGAGTGGTACCAATGGGTAGTTTCTCAACACGCCTGTATCACTCCATTTTGATCTTAAATCAAATTTACTTAATGTGTTTGTATGTAAATACAGTTGTAAATAGCAATAAATAAATATAAGAAAAACATAGCACACAGGAAAGTCGAAGCAATCGTTGGCTGATAACAGATCCAAAGATAATTTTCAAATGAATAAAACGCTTATTTTTATCGTGCATTTATATTAGTTTATATTAGTGCCCAAATCAGCACATTGATAATTAACTAAATGACATTTGTATTTGAATAATGCTACTATTATCATACCCGAAAGCAACTTGATTTTTTAAAAACTTATTTAAACATATAAATTGATATCCAACATTAATTGATAATACTTAAGGACAAGATGGTCAGGGTCACGGTCAAAAGTCAAACAAAAATAGTTAAATGTTCTTTACTCGTTTATTATTATTAATTATGTTTTTATTTATTCTTTCTCGACCTTTATTTAATCTCAACTTATTTCGTTATTTTTCGTCTTTCATTGTGTTAAATTTTGTTTTCTCATATTTGCTTTTCTGTTTTTGCGTGTTATTGCGTCTCCTGTACATTTTTAATCTTATAGTTTACATAATTTTTTTTTTATATTCTCATTATTTTTTATTTTATATTTTATTTCTTCTTTTAGTTTTTTAGTAGATAATTTTCTTTTCGCTTATTTATATATAATTTTAACCCTGCCTTAATTTACCTTTTTGTATCTTATTATCTTACTATGTAAAAATGTTTTAAGATGTTTTTGTATCTTTTTAGCCCTGATGAAGCTCTACAAAGTGGGGCGAAACGTCGGGAAAAAATAGTTGTTAACTATGTTTGTTTCTCATTTGACCGCAACCCTGGTCATTTTTCCATTATTTGAAATTATACGGTCAACTATTTATATATATAATTAAATCATAATAATATTTATTATTTTAACTTTTTGCATATTTTTTCTTTACTTTTATATTATTTTAAAAGTTATTTTGACGGATTTTTTAAACTAAACATTTCATAGATGTAAAATATTATAAAAAGCGGGAATTTAACATTTAAAATGTTTACCATGATTATGAATAATTAGCGGTTTACATACCATGGAATAATTAAAGAACACAGCAATCACTGGGCATGGTGGTTGCCATAACGACTTATTGGGAAGGGACCAAATAAAAATTTCCCACTATTTTAACTCGATTTCCCATAACTTTTGATCTGAATTTCCTGAAAGATATTTTAAGAAAACTGACCACTATAGCAACTTTTATAGGCAGTTTTGAATATGATAACATCTTTGAATTATGCGTCACCATAATTTGAAGCATGTTTTAAAATCTCAAATTTCACAACTTTTAAACAACAATACCCTATCCCTCCCCCTCGATTGAATGGCGTACCTCATAAACAAAATTGATTGAACAAAATTGAAAATGGATAGGGCCCCAGAGCGCTTGGTCCAGAAAGTCGTTGGTTCGGTTCCCACCTGGGTCAGTCAATATTTATTTCACGACGGTCCCAAGAATCTTGGCAGTCCCTCTCTGGAGCTGTATAGATCTTCAATGGAGGGCTTGAGCCATAATTATTTTTCACTCAGATATCGGAAATCATTAGCGGCTTTTTTAATTTCGGTTGAATAATAGATTGAAGTTGACTATGTTGTATTAATAATCTACTGTTATTAAATGTTTTAATAAAACATAAAAATAAAATAAAATAAAGTATTTTGTTTATTTAGTGCTTAAGTTGTAGCCAAATCATGCGAATTTTCTTCGTTGCTGCAACATATATAACCGGATATTATATAAACTAATTTAAAATAAAATAATAAGTAATTTCTTGTACAATAAAGAAAATCGACAAAAAGAGATCAATAGAAAATTAATAATAACCAGAATGATACAAACAAAGAAAGTATGATAGGAAAAGGAAGTATAAAAAAAAATTATACAGGATGGTTTAAAAATAACATAATTCTATAACATAAACAAGGTAAGTTATCAACTAGCAATTATCGCTCCTAAGTAGACCTTCACCTTCGTAGGCTTTCAACGGTTTTGGTTCAATTCCGGCATGGGAGGGTTGACTATTATTTCGTGGTGGTCCCACAAAATTTTATTTTAAATACTTTTTATTTATTGATAGATATTACAATATATCACACAGTTGTGGGCAATAGGTAACAATGATGAACGATCACATTCAAACTAAGACAAAATAAAATAAGAATAAAATAAATAAATGAATGAAAAAAAAAATCTCTCTTAAAATATGGTATATACAAACAGAAGAATAAACATAATCAAACTATTTGTATAAAAAAAAGAAATAAAATAATTTAGTGATAAAATAATATAATCTCTAGTCACATAAACACTCTTATATACAATATTTCCACAATCGACCTGAGGATCCCTGAGCTCAAAGATGTGAGGGGTAGAGCAGAGCTCAAAAGATCCCAGCGCATCCCTCTCGCCGCATCACTCGTAGTGAGCCAGTGGAGGCTGAGCAAGTGCGCTAAAGCCGCAAACACCCAACTTGAGTGGAGAATCTGACCATTATCTCACAAAATTAAAGCTCAGGAGATGTAAATCAAAATGAAGAATGGTCTCCTATGGCTTTCAAATCAGCGCGTTTCTTTCCAAGCTGCGTTGGAGAGATACGTTGGGATCTCTGAGTCCTACTTTACCATCCAATTGAGGGCAGGCAAAATTTGGTTCAGTGTTACCTAAACTGAAGGGACGTGACGGCCATGCTGGTTGGGACGCAGGTCCCAGTGCGCTCGGCTCGGAACGTTGTGGGTTCGATTCCCACCTGGGGCAGTTTAACATTCATTATATATAAAAACTATTATTTGGAAGTCTCAACAGGTATTGAAAACTTCAAATTAAAATGAGTTGAATATAATTTTTGTTATGTTAATCTTTATTAATAATTTATTTATTGTTATTTACAACTGTATACATATATATACATCAAGTAAATTTGCTGTAAGTGATAAAATGACATGATACAAACATGTGGAGAATCTACCCATTGATAGAACTCCAAAAACATTTCTAGAGGAGAAGATCTTCTTTTCAAACGCCTAGGAGGATTATTAGGTAATGAAGGAGAAGCCAGGTTAGAAACGAGTTGGTTTGGTTGGTTGGAAGTTTATCATGGAAGGATTGGTATCTGGTTCTGGCCAAATCGGCAACACATGGGACATTAAGGTCCTGATGGATGATTTGATTTGTGAAGTAAGGAGCATTAAGGATTTTGGACTGTAAGGATTTGATTCGGGAGGAATTCGATGGTTTAGTGGAGCCCCATAGCTCAACTCCGTATGTCCATATAGGCCTTATAACAGTCATGTAGATTAGTCTTTTGTAATGGATTGGAAGTTCGGACCGTTTGTCTTGTAAATGTTGTAATAGTCGGAATCGACGAGCAGTTTCCTGTCTTTTCAGTCTTGTATGAGGATGAATATTTGTAATATTTGAATATGAATAATTTAAAATTCAATTTAATTTAATAATTTAAATTTATTTCAAAAGATAGTTGAATAATTTAAGTCAATGAACAATTGTTTTGAAATGTTTTTATTTTAATGTTCTGTTAATTCTAAAATGTTTGTTTTTTCATTTAGCCCTGCACTGTGGTGCGATACGTTGGTTAACAATAAATAGTTCTCTTTTACTATTTGAATATATGAGTTCAATATATAATAATAAAGTAATATATTATAAAATTGAATGGTTTAATAGTTTGGCCAGAATTTTTTTAATTGGATAAAGTGCAAATCGTTTACCTAATATAATAAAAATATTCTTCTGTCTTTTCTAAAAACGGCTGTTCAAATGTATCTTTTTAATTTTTAAATAACTTCTTGTTGATTTAGTTAAATTTATTGTTTTGATTTTTTATCAAAACCTCTTAATTTTAATTATTTTGGATAAAAAACAGTATTTTGTAATATAAAATAACGACTTAATTCGATAGTTAATATTATGTAAAAAAATGCATATTTAAACATTTATCATTTATATTTATATCAGAGGGGAGGGTGGGGGTCAAATTTTTTTTTCGGATAATATTAAACAGACGGACTTTGAACATATTAAGTAATATTTCAATATTACTTTATGACCAATTTTATGACAAAGATAAAAGATGCAGGGATGCAACATTCCATGCCACCAGGGGAACACACTATCAACTGAGCTATCTAAATTAGATGCGCGGACCCCATGAGGTGAGTCATATCAGATACTGTTAATTTAATCCATAAACATCAGGCTACCCTAGCATGTGCAATGGACCCTAATAATATTAAATTTTATTTTTTTGGTAATTTGGAACTTTGCAGCTCAAACAAGCAGTTTATTTAAGCACGAGTAACAACTGACCTAATCTATTCAAGCAATTTTTTTTTCATTTATTTATTTTTTTATTTAATGAGATTTACAACTGTACAAAATAATACAATAAGTAAATATGTTGTATGTTTCATATACACTTGAAAATCTTGGGAAGGAACCACCCATCTTCTTTTCAGACGCCTCGGAGGATTATCAGGGATTGTTAAGGATGAGAGATTAAGAATTAATGGGTTAGGATGGGTAAGGAGTTTCGAATGAAAAGACGCATATCTGTTTTGGGCCAAATCTGAAACGAATGGGTTGCTAAGGTCTTTGTGAATGAGTTTATTTGTAACGTAATAAGGAGCATCAAGGATTTTACGTATGATTTTGGATTGTAAGGATTGGATGCGGGAGGAATTTGATGGTTTGGTGGAGCCCTAGAGCTCAATTCCATATGTCCAAATTGGTCTGATTATCGTAGTTTATACTAATTTTTTGTAGTGAATGGGAAGTTTAGAGCGTTTGTCAAGTATGTGTTGTAGCAATCAGAATCTACGAACAGTTTATTGTCGTTTCAGTTTGTGTGTGGATTCCAAGTAAGTCTCTTGTAAAGATGGAGTCCTAAGTATCGAATCTGTTCAATAGGCATTCGAGCAAAGTAGTGATATATAAAACAAGCAAATTATTACTTGTAATGTTGTTTCCCGAAATATTTTAGAGTCTAAATTAATTAGATGAGGTTTCATTAATATCCGCGATAAACATTTGGAATCCCGCCCGTGTAATTTTATGGTTTTTACTTTGTTTCTCAATTTTCCTTTGCTGTTTCACTGCGATGGCTCATAAGGAGTTGTACATTAACATTATGAAAGTGTTTTTTCATTTTTTTAATCAAAGAAATTATAACTTATAATAATCGTTGAAAATAAATCCTTGTTTATTTAATAATTAAAAAAAACTGCAATTAAATGTTTCCATGCATTTTTCCATTTCTTGACGCTCCTCAATTCAATGCGGTATTATCATCCAACTTAAAGTGCATCAGTTGTGATTGGTTACGTCATGGATTCCTAACCTAGGAGTCGTGACTCCGAAGTAGGGCATGACGTTTTGGTTGGACTGAGGTAAAAAAAAAGTATATTTCCTAGGTTATTTTTAGAAAAATAATAGGAAATAGAATAAATAAATAATAATTAATAATTTTTAATGTTTATTCAATGAAATGAATTCAATTGACGAGTAATAAAGAGTAATAGAGTATGAAAAATGAAGAATTAGTGTTGCCTGTTTTTGTAATAAATGTTGCAAAAATAAATTTTTGTAATATCTGAACGCCTATAATGGCTACATATAAATGTTGGGCAATAACTTACTGTACCAGGAATTGAAGTTTGAACTGGTTTTAACTATATAGAATATATACTTTTATTTACTTTATTAACTTTTTTGATAAATAACTCATTTTTATCTTCCAATGACATCTGAATAATGTTTTGTCAACGTTTTAAACCAACATCATAAAACAAAATCAGTGAGATATCAATATTTTATGATAAAAGTATTTTTTTTCTTTTTTCTGAAAGGGTAACCCCAAAACTGAGGTTTGTATATTTTTTTAAATACAAAGTTCCTAATTTTTTTTTTCATCCCCTTCTTAGCCCTTTCTGGCATAAAAAATGAGGGAGAAGATTGCTATCCTGTTCTAATTAGAATGGGAAGTTCGAGTTTTCTTTTCGTGGGACTACCACAATAGAAGTCCTCAAGCCCAGGCAGGATTCGAACCGGTGCTGATGCAGTTTCGATATTGCCAATATGACGCCTTAACACACTATAATTTGTTTTCTGTTTTCCTTCATAATTACCACATCCATCAATGCATTGTTAAAGAGCCTGAGAAAGTTTTTATATTCCCATTTTATACTAATTCCACAATACGTAGAACATAAGACGTGTCATCCTCCCCAATAATTTTAATAGAAATATCCTATAAGTTGAAAAAAAAAAAAAGATTTTAAAACCTACTTCAAACTCTGAAAATTATGATAAAACATCGGATGTAAAGGAATCGAGATTTTGTTGATATAACGTTTAGTTTAAATAGAAAAGATAAATATTGTCAAGTATTCGCGACAGTCAAGGAAAAAGTTCAAATTAAAAAAGAGTTTAAAAAAAGAAAATTTAAATATTTTATTTGTGAGTACTTGATGGCAGAGCACGCTGGAGTTTCAAAGTAACTTGTTCGATAAATTATGAGTTAGATTACCACCTGGGTCAGTCAATACTTTTTTTGCGGCGCTTAAGACAAACAGAATTTGATTGGGAGAACTGAAATATTGTAACATCATGATATAATCGGAAATTTTATTATTTTTCCTCCCTCTCCCTAAAAGTGTAATAACAACGACCGAGGCGTAATTGAAGTAAGAAAATCATAAATACCATAAACGTTATCTAGAACTTAATCAAAATAATTAATTAATAACCCTCCTTAGTGATGGATTACTTAACAGTAAATCGATTTATTAGTATTTGTTTAAAAAAGGCGAATTTGAAGGTTAAAAAACTTTATAGAGAACTTTGAAATAGTAAGATTTGAAAATTTCTGATAAGATAATCGTATCTAGGTGTATTATGAAAATTAAATATATTTTTTAAAATATAAAATAAATTCTGACCCACAAATGAGGCAGTTACAACAGGCCAACCATAAACCTGGGTTTTCGGCCCTTACGTGAAAACCCCTAAAGTTATTTGTTAACGGCTTCCCACATGCTTATTTCAAAATTCAAATATTTGAAATTATTGAGTCCCACTCAAATTCAAGATAAAAAAAAAAAAATAATAACTAAATTTTACTAAAGCTTTAGTCCTGTTACGCATTACCATGTAAAGGCAGTATGATGTTCATTTATTTTTAAATTGCCTTAGAATTGAATTATTCAATATTTGCGATAATGGTTTATTCATTAGGGAATAATTGATATAGCATAAGTCATGCGGCTGATTCACGAGCTCACTTCCGCGTAGCATCAATTTTTTTTTATGCCAGGAATCGATTATTCCCCCCGAAATCGATAATATAATGAGGCAATTAACGACCACTATACCGTCTCCTTTAATATTTATGTCCTATCGACTTCACTTCACAGCTGATTCCTAGAATGTCATAAATTACTTACAGTGAAGTTCCCTTTGTTTGAAGTTGTTTCCGTGATTACTGCAGATTTTAATGCTCAAAATATGTGATCTTTAAGACATCATGGGTATAAGTCATTACAAAATTATGGGCTATTTTATGTCACAGAACTTTTGAAAGGGAATCATTTGTTGTGGGATTTTCGTGTTTTCAAATTTGATGCATTTATTAGTTCTTTGTATGACCTATTAATTAGGGTTTCATATAATTATTAGCATAAAATTATAGTTAGTTAGCTAATTACAATTTGAAGTTTAGTGGGCGATTTGAAGTTTTCGTGATCGAAATGGTTACTTCCTACTCAGACCATTTTAATATATCAAAAGCTATATATGAAATATAAATTTTTATAGCAACAGAAAAATAGAAATTTTTTTTATAATATTCGCCTTCCCTGTTATTTAATTTTTTTTTTTTTTATTCACAAAAATACACTCCAACACGAGCCCGCTAATTAACACAAAACTTGAGGACGTATACTGAGCGGTAAGTGTAAGTTTTGTGAATTTGAAAATGTGCGCATCTCACAATAATCTGCTATTCTAACAATTATTGTGATAAATGTTAACGAAGAAGGTTAACTGTGGTAAAAAGTTTTAATTTTTAATTTAATGTGAACAATTGACTAATTAGGGTAATTTGTAAGACTGATATAAATGACCTGGGCAGAATAAGCTGCATTAAGTTTTTTTTAAATAATGTGATTCTAAAATTGTATTAAGATTTTTCTTGAGGATGGCCATAACGTGGGACTTATAAAGGAATAAAAAATGTTCTGAGACTGAAATAGGATAAAATTTATTTGTTTAAACAATAATGTATTTATTAAATAATTTTAAAAT
>NW_027109847.1:523373-523859 GCF_000696795.3 Halyomorpha halys
ATTTAATTGTTTTAATTAATTACTTTTTATTTATAATTAATTTAATTCAGGCACTTTTTAAATATTGCTGGATTTAACTATCTTAAAGTTTCCTCTTCCCGTTTTAAGCTAATATTTCAAAAGAGATATAGAGCCGTCGCTTCCCGGGGGTCTTAGCCGGGCGGGTCCGGCTGGGAAGGATTACCTTTTTTTTTGTGTTTTGATCTCTTGTGAGATTGTAATATGACATCGACCAACCTACTCGCTATAATTGTTGGTTTGAAAAGTAAGGCTACCATGGAGGGCGGGAGTATCTATCTTAAAGTCTCCTCTTTCCGTTTAATCTTTTTTTTTTTTTATTTATTTATTGATATTTACAACTGTAGATAAAACATCAAGTAAATTTGAGGATATCATAATGGTATGGTACAAGCATGTAGAGAAACTACCCAATGGTAACACTCTAAAAACATTTTTACAATATAAGGTCTCGAAGCCATCTTCTTT
>NW_027109847.1:528894-529497 GCF_000696795.3 Halyomorpha halys
TTTGTAAAGCAGTCCCGCCGTTTAATCTTAAAACTTAAACTATGGTCACGTATCTGTCTTTCAAAGTTGTTTTAAGGCATAACAGATCGAGCCATTAATCAATATGTTTATCAGATTTTGGTAAAATTATCAAATATCATGCGGGTAAGTTGTGTTTTGAATATCTTATACCGTCCGCTACTTAGGCTTATACATGGATACACATAATTTTTACGAAATATCTATATACTGAAAAAGACATGTTCCATTTTATACTAAATTTGGATATCAAATGCCGTTCGCTAATTTCTCTCTTTAATTGTATTTTCTTTGACACACCTATTGTCCGATTCCGCTCAAAATTGGAGATGAACTGGTAATTAGCGTAGACATGGTCTAGTATAAATGATACCTAATTAACTCAACTACTTTCACATGCTCATGGGAAGAAACTGTCTCTTGGATAGACCAGTTTTGAACGACTCGTCTAATAGATTTTATTTGACGAATTATAAATATCAATTTACATATATATTAAATTTAATGGCATATCAGTAACTTTGAAATATACGTAATACGTACACAATAGAAATGTAGGAGTATATCTATAATATATATATATAT
>NW_027109847.1:534094-535745 GCF_000696795.3 Halyomorpha halys
AGTTTGGTAACAAACATATACAAAATAATAAAACGTAACCTGAATGAAGAGGTCTACATACAGTAATTTTTATTGCCATACACAGTCATATTATCTAAGTTGTACAGAAAAAAAAAAAAATAAAAAAAGCAAAAAAAAAAAAAAAGAATTGACGTAATACGTTCGATCTACGGATATAATTGATGTGGCCATATATTTATCAGTTCTGAAGACACCTGAAATTTTTGAATCGTTTTAACTTATTTTTATGATATTTGTGATTTTTACGATTGTATTACAATACATAATATCTTGATTCATACCGAATTGAAGCAATCATAAATAGACTATAAGAAGCTTTCAAAAAACATCTAAGTACCTTAAAAAATGGTGCTTGTGTCTATTACACATCTAAATAAAACATCGGCACAAGTCAGGTTAAACAGGTAATTCAAAACTAGAAAAAATAAAAAAATAAAAATAAATAATGTATAAAATGTAACCACATTTTAATAAAAAATCAAAATTATCTACCAGAAATAAATTGATACTCTTTAAACCAATTACTAAGAACTATCATAACATATGCCTGTTCCGTACGGAGCTTTACTAATTCAACCAACATGAATTAACTAAAAGTATTTAAAAAACAAATACGTAATAACTACCCATATTACTCTAGAATAAATAAAAGTTTCTCAGAACTAAACGCCGTATATGAATACAATTAAAAATTAATTCATAATTTCTTCTTCCAATCTTAAATTCCTAACTCCTTAAACCCAATAATAACAGAAATAGCAAATTATTGAAAAACAACTACCGGTATAAAGATAAAAGAACCAAGAATATATTACTGTAAAAATTAATCAATTATACTGTTTTTTGTTTTTTTCTTTCAGTTTTTTTTTTTTACCAAAATGTAAAAAAAAAAAAGTTATTATCGTACATTTTATAATTATGAAATAAATACTTAAATTTACATTTTGAAATATATCTTGAACAAGCTTATATAATCACAGATTTTGAAATCAATTATCCATATTAATCGTTTGAAATATAACATTCCAAAGCACTTTTACTTAGGAAGAATGATTATACATTAAATACAAACAACGTAGAATAAAAATACAAAATTAGAGTGCAAAAAAATACATAACAATATGTGTTTTCTTGAGGGCGCACTCTATCACCACTCAGGATATCGATTGTATGCCCAACCTAATCCATCTAATGTTATTGATTACACTGGATTTTCGGCAATCAAGACAGAACAAGATGGTAGTAGAGTAGAAAAGCAGAAATATTTTTCCAGATTGAGAAAAAAAGGTGTAACACGCGAGATAGCATTAACAGTCATAAATAATAATAATTGTAAATTATTACAACAAATAATTTTTCGTTATTAAAACTTTAAGATTGTGGAAATATTATCAGCTTTTAAATTATCGAATGTGATATTTAATTATATATTATATAAATATTAAATTATATATATGTTCGATGTCCAGCCATACATGATCACTCTCCCATCCCCTCACTTTTTTAATTGTTTTTGTATATTTTTAGACCTGGTGAAGCCCTGCAAAGTGGGCCAAAGCGTCGGATAATAAATAGTTGAAAACTATTTTGTTCCACTTTTTATTTTCTATTTTTCGACCATCTTCTTCAT
>NW_027109847.1:536340-536789 GCF_000696795.3 Halyomorpha halys
TTATATAAATATTAAATTATATATATGTTCGATGTCCAGCCATACATGATCACTCTCCCATCCCCTCACTTTTTTGATCCCTCATGTCCCAAAGGCATAGATAACGAAAAACCGAAAACTATTTTTAAACTATTAACTTTTCGCGTAATGGGTATGTATAATTAAAAAAACCGATTGAACAAAATCTCTTTAAATTCCATTCTTTTACGAATTGGATCAAAATTAATAAATCCAAAAGGAAATAGGTAAATCTAATTGTTTAAGAATTGGGTTGCTTTTCTGTACGTAAATATTAGTTATTTTAAAGGAATCTAATTGCTTTCTTAATTTATGCCATTTAAGTAACACACTGGGACGTCACCGTGGGAGGAGTAGAGGATATCCCTTTCTAATAATGAGAGAGAGTGAGTGAGTGAGTGAGTGAGTGAGTGAGTGAGTGAGTGAGTGAG
>NW_027109847.1:537220-546705 GCF_000696795.3 Halyomorpha halys
AAAAAAATTTGATCACATCACTTTTATATTAACCTCCCTCGGTGCATGATATAAAAAGCTATTAGTGAATAGGAGCCATGGGTTTCGTATCCGGTCCCTACCCTCACGGACAGCGAAAAAATCGATTATTACACCCCCACCAGAAGCTTTTCTACCCCTTCCTTGGCTCAGGTAAAATGAAAACGTAACCCACACACGCAGATCTTCCACCCTATTGGTGGGGATCGATAAGCTCGCTGGATCAAAACCCTCAAGATTTAGGTTCTTTGTCCTGATTTTGAGAAAAGTCCTCATCTCTTATGTTCAATCTTATATCTTAAATCTAACATTCATAAGGTATAAAACTTTATAATACAAGAATGGTCAAGCCTTTAATTATTAATTTATCAAATTGACACAACCAAATAATTCAACAAAAAACTAAATATATTTATCTACGTGTATAAAAGTGAATGGTTGGAATAATTTTCCGCAATAAACTTTTGAAATACCAGGCCGATTCACATGCTGTTTTTTTTTTTTTTCAAGATTTTCGCTTTCGTCATGGAACGATTCAAAGCTACTAAAATCCACAATTCATCCGGTAAAAAAAAATTAAACATTATTAGTATGTATTAAATATAGTATATTAGTACAAGAATGTATTCATTTTTTTTTCTCGCGGTTATCATATACCAATCGATTTGTCTCTTTCTGAAAATTAACTTTCGTTGCTGAATAATGCCATTCGAATGGTGGTTAAGTATCCTTCTAAAAAAAAAAAAGAATTCGGACTATTATTTTCAAAGATACAGCAGCCTATTTTTGAATTTTGTTTATTTTTCATAATTTTGTTTATTTTTTATAATTGTTTGATAATAATTTTATAATTTTTTGACAACCTGAATGATCATTTGAATGGTAGTTAATTGCCTGCAAAGTTCCTTATTAAACCAATATTAGTAATAGGACATGAAATCGGTTAATAAACTGTATAGAGACCAGATATTTTATTTAATGATTTATTTCATATAGTATTACTATATATTTTTATTATACATTGTTACTTACCGCTATAAATTAAATAGATATAATAAACAATAAATACACTGTGTAAAGAAAAATAATAATGTATGTTTAATTTTGACTAATTAATAATTGATAGCAAACTATAAAATATGTTTATTTAATCTATATACATCCACAAATCTAGCATTAGCGGAGCATTGCCAGTTCAACTAGAAAAAATAAATGTACTATTTATACTAATATAATTATTTACTATATCACTAATTTACTATTTAACTAACCGAGTTCTCGTTTTAGAGAGAGATATAATGAAGCTTGATATGATATAAGAAAAAACTCTATAACTATATATATATATTTTTAAATAGACCCCTGGAGATGGACGGACCGTTCGAAACGTAGGCATGGGTGATGCATCAATGAAAAAATAATTAAACAATAAATTATAGTAAATAAGTGAATTAATTTCCCGAAGCGAAGAAAGTAGAAAATATACTAATATCATTAGTATATTTACTATATTATATTATATATTTACTATATTACTAACACACCTCTCGTTTCAGCGAGGTTTTCATTATATCAAGCGTATAATGAAGCTTGATATAAGTAAATGTTTTCAAAGTAATATAATGAGGCAGTTATGGCTTAGCGTGTCAAGCCGCAAACTTAGCATTCTCGTGCCAGAAACGATGACATTTCGAATCCAGTCTGGGTGTGTTGACTTTTATTTTGTGGCCCACCATTGGCCATCCCGCTCTGGATAAAATAGGTTGGTAAATCGTAGGATAACCTATCTTAAGTTGGAAAATATAAGAATGTTAAAAATAAAATAATCCTAAATAAAAAAGGAAGATATGCCTACTAAGTGGGATGGGGGCGGGTCAAGAAGGCAATATTATTTTCAAGGTTGCGATGTATATTGACCAATTGACTACCTTTCTTCTGGTTATAAGTAAATAATTTCAAATTAGGATAAGAAAGTTACTATAAAAGGGTGAGAGTTATAATTTATTTTATTTTTTTACTTGTTTTTTATTAACAAATAATATTATAATATTTATTCATAGTTATACTTGTACGTTTTTATGCCTAGGAAGTCATTCGTTTTGCGAGTTCAGGCTTCGCAAAAAGACATCGCATAAACGCAGACCAAAGACAGCACATCTCACATCTACAGGAAAATAGACCCTTCAGCTAGAGGCGGCACATCACAACAAAATCTCAATACAAAGTGAAGGAAAAAAGGGGTACCATAATAAATGCTAAGAGAGGTTTAGTGTGAGATTATTTGTGCTTGGTGTACGATTGTGAATGTGCATTTGCAGGATTTTCGCTAGAGGAGGGGGCTAAATATGTTGAAGATAAAAGTATTTTTATAAATACTGTCAATAATAATTTTGCCAAATACATAACATATACATATTGAGGTATTAATGTTAATGTTTAAATTATGATCATCAAACAAAATATATAAAATTGTGTAGAAAATTATACAACCTTGTCTTACATTTTACCACAGAATTTTTTTCAAAACTGTCATAATTTCTACTTTCTTACCCAAAACTAATTTTCTGTGAACACTGAAGAAAAAAATTACATTCAATATTTTTTTTTCCTACGCCAAAGGAGGCATTTCTGCCATTTTGTTTCTAACAGCCCAGTGTACTCTAGCTTTGTTCACGTAACTACTGTCTGTAATTAAGTCCGCCGTTGCTGCACATGTAAATATGTGATCGCCGGTCATCTTACCATCTCCACACAGGACGCAGTCTGAAAACTCAGCCACCCCTATCCTCTTCAGGTGGTGCCGCAAATAGTCATGTCCAGTGGCCAACCTGAAGCATGCCACTTCCACAGCTCTTGCTAAAGTCAATGAAGGATCTAGCAATGCCACCCAGTTCTTGCTCCCACATTCTCCTATACTCCTTTCCCCTGCTTCGGGATATTTCTTTCGCCATGTCCATGGTTCATTCATTCAATTACATTCAATATGGATTCGATCATTGTTGACATTCTCAATGTTTTATATCTCCTCAAAGTGTTGAATGTCCCGAAGGCAATACCTCCTTGGTGTTTTCCTATTCCAAGTTCTTAAAATACAAAAACCTACCTATAACCTTGATCTCCTCACTCTTCGTTCAGCCATTCACTCATTAAACACCAGTTCCTAAATGATTAATTCATATATGTCCTCCTATAGGACCATTTTCTTTAGCAAATCCTTCGTCATACGTGCAACCTCCTTCTGGAATTCTCTTCCCATCTCCATTCGCCAGTCCTCATTCATACTTTCCTTTAACAACACCAATTCCTCCACTTATTGTATAACAAAACCTCCGCATCATTGTAACCAAATAAATAGGTATACATTGATTAACATTATAAGCAGTAGCTAAGCCAATATCCCAATGTAATTCCATTTTACTATCTGAAAACTTGTAAATGCTTACCAGACAAATATCTTAATGTATGAACCATGTATTTATTCTTAGGGGACATATGTCCCAAAATAAAATTATTTTTTCATTTCATTTCAATGTTCTTTCAATTGCGTGCGTCGAACAATGTTAAATGTTAGATATAAGAAAGACGTTTTTCATTGTTTGGAAAAATGCAGATGCCTTTGATCACTTCAACAAACAGGAGAATTCGAGTAATGTTGAGGCAATTCATAACTATTCGAGATAAAAGATAAACTATTAGATTTTCCATCAGCTTCTTTACCCTTAGATAAATTTCTTTTACAGTACGTCAAGCTGTGAACTTTCTAAATGTTCTTCATATTATTAAAAGCTGGTTTAAACCATCCCGAATATTTGACTATAATGCAAGTTGCAATCAGAAAAACAGGTGTTGTGGCAACAAAAATAGCTGAAATGCATTTCTTATTGTTGCAATGTTGAATTGTTCAACCAGTTTTTCCAAATCTTATAATATATCAGCAAACGTGGTATGAATATTGAAGTACTTAAGGCCGACACTCACCTTCGTGTTGAGGGTTGATATGAATCAAATCAAGTTTGCCTTCATTAAAAATTCATTCGTTTTCTTTTCTTTATAAATATAGGTTATTATCCCTTGATGACGTACTGAAAATATAATTTATATAAAAAGAAAATATATTTTTCTTATTTCTATAATTTTATACTTAAATGTAATGTCCAATTTCAGTTTAAATAAGTTTTTTATAATATGGCTTTCATTCTTCAGAAAAAAATAAAATAAAAGCATGATAATGAATTAGGGACTGTTTTTTATTTAAGTGTAAAGTCAGAAGAGAATTTGGCAAAGAACTTAAAATACGTGTTATGACAGCTTCCTGGCATCTAAAGGAGAAGAAAAAAACACTGTTGTGAAATAACAACGAATCCTCCCTTTGAATACAGTCCGCACGAAGTAGTTACTGCCAAGAAATATTCTTTACGCTAAACTTGGCGAAAAAAACTGTCTATGATAAACAGGATGAAACTTTTTAACAACCCCTTGCAATATTTATCTTTAACTTAATTTTTATTAAGTGTTAAACTTTATCAAACATATGGGAAATGAGTCAGTGTTCCGGTCATCAAAGAAATACACAAGAATAATTTCAATTCTTTATTTAGGTCCAACGTTTCGACCCACATTCCAGGTCTTCACCAGGGCTGAAAAGATAAAGATAGTAGGTGAAGCTAAAGTAAGAATATAAATGTGACATATACATGTAAAACTCAATTCATTTTACCCTGCCTGGACAAACGGCCTAACTTCCAATTCATTACAAAAGACTGATCATGACTGTAATAAGGCCAACACAAAAGAAAACTTAGCACTTTTTAATTTAAATGGATTAGAAGGAATTTTCCAAAATTTTAACTTCTCAATCTCTACCCTGTTTATAGCTTATATTCAAATTTGCTTATTATGCTGACTAATTTTTATTTATTACTTGTTATACTATAAGAATTCCAAAATGTGATTTTACCAAATGATTTTAAATTAACAGTGATTTCTCAATTTCTGGCATTGTACGAGATAAGCGCTAGATATCAATGGTTGAAATCGTTTACCAATGAATAACGACCATTATAAATACAATCTTGATGTTCCACTTCCACATTCAATAGATTTATTATATTCTTTAATAATTTTTAATTGGTGGGTTTTAAGAACAATTATTTACGTTTTAAAGAAACAGATGTATCCCAACTTCTCCAATCCCATATCACAGCCCTCGAAGAATGGTGTCGTAATTGGAGGATTAAGATAAATTCCAACAAATCCCATCAAATCACCTTTACCCTTCGTCGTAAGCCTACTGACTGCCCTACAGTTTCATTTAATGATGTTACTCTTACCCCTGTCGAACAGATCCACTACCTTGGACTACATTTGGACAAATGATTAACCTGGAATCCTCAAACAAGGCTGAAAAGACAGGAATCTGCACGTCGATTTCGACTATTACAGCACTTACTAGACAAACGGTCTAAGCTTCAAATTCATTACAAAAGACTGATCTACATGACTGTAGTAAAGCCAATCTGGACATACGGAGTTGAGCTTTGGGGCTCCACTAAACCTTCGAATTCCTCTCGTATCCAATCCTTACTACTCTAAATCTTTTGTAAAATCCTCGATGCTCCTTACTTTGTCACAAATAAAACCATAAATAAAGACCTTAATGTTCCATAATAATATATATTAGTGGAGATTTAAAAATAAATATTCTTCTTCTAATGGTATGCACATTTAATTTTAAGTATATGTATATACTTAATGTCATTAATATTAATATTAATTACAAAAATATCATATTTCGTTGTAAATATATGATTTTTTTCATTTTTACCTCATTTTTGATGTTTCTTGTTTTTTCTTTTACCCATGATGAAGACATGCAATATGGTCCAAGCGGTTGCTCTTAATGAACAGCTGAAATTATTTTTTAATTGTTTTTTTTCTTGACCATGAGTTCTTTATTGATTCAAACTTTAATATTTTATAGTTTGGGGCTTTAGAATACTTGCTCATCCTCCACAGGCTCACTACCTGTGACGCGGTGAGAGGGATGCGCTGGGATCACCTCTGTGAAGTTGGCCCCCCATCCTTGAATAATTTCAATTTTTTTTTTAGTTCTAATAGTATCCATAAGAGTTCTCTTGAGGGGACCAACAAAACTCCCAAAAAACGAAAAAAAAAATTTCCAAGCATTTTTGATGGCGAATTTTTCACCTGAGAAATCGTATAAATTTAAAATTCTTTCTAAAGAGTTCTAGTAGTTCCTACATAAAATTCAATGTTCCTAATAAAAAAAAAGAATTATTTATGTTAATATAAATAAATACCAATTAAACATTACGGAAGGTTTTTATGCAACTTCGCAGCCATTTATCTTTTTTACAGGCAACATTACGGATTTATTTAATAAGGATATTTTTTAGAACTCTTGGGGGGGGGGGGCCAAAAAAATTCCCAAAAAAACAAAAAAAAATTTCCAAAAATTTTTGATCGCAAATTTTTGACTTAAGAAGTCGTAGAAATTAAAAATTCTTAGAGTTCTAGTAGCTCCTATATGGGATTTAAAGTTTCTAATAAAAAAAAGAAACATTTGAGTTATTAAAAAAATTAAAAAATACCAATTAAAAATTAAGCGCGACTTTTGTGCATATTTGACACCGAATATCGTTTTTTCTGAAAACAATACGATATTATTCCATTAGGATAAATTTTAGAACTCGCAAGGGGGCAATCAGAACTCTCAACAGAACTTTCAAAAAACGAAAAAAAAAATTTCACAAAATTTTTGATCGACAATTTTTGACTTAAGAAGTTGTAAAAATAAAAAATTCTGAGAGTTCTAGTAGCTCCTAAACGGGATTTAAAGTTTCTAATAAAAACAAAAAAATTTAAGTTATTAATTACAAAACAAATACCAATTAAAAATTACGCACGTCATTTTTGCAACATTTGACACCGTCCAACTCTTTTCCTAACAACAATACGATATTTTTTCGTAAGTATAATTTATAGAACTCACAGGGGGGCCACCAGAATTCCGATCAGAACACCCGAGAAACAAAAAAAAATTTTGTCTCAATGAGCTCTGTTCTAGCGTTCATACGTGGGGGATAGAGTGGGCACAGAAATCCTTACGTCCATAGTGTAAATAATGTATATAAGAGTGTAAATAAGACTGGAGATTATTTTATTTATTTATTTTTATTATTTTATTTTATAAAATTTTTTTGAGGTTAATAAACTTCCAATTGAATGTAATTTATTTTAAATACCACTGTCCCATATTCATGTACTTTAAACCTACAATAATAATAATCAACCATAATAACAATCTTCATCTATATGTATTTATTTCTTATTTCTTATACATAATTAGATTATGTTCATTTTCTTTATTCTTCTGTTTGTATATATTTAGAGAGAGATTTTGTTTTTTTCATTTAATTATTTATTTTTATCCTTATTTTATTTTATTTTAGTATGAATGTAATCAGTTATCACTATTACTTATCGCCCAACAACGTTGTGGCAGATAGTAATATTTACCAATAAATAAAAAATACATATAGTAATATAAAAAAAATTATATATTTTTTCGAAATTGTATAAACATCGTGTTTGCTAATTTTTAGTTTACTTAATACGGAGTAACCAAGATATGCATAACATCTATAGTCATTCAGATATCATTGATCCATTCAAAACAGAACAAGATAACTTGATGATAAGGTGTTATCATGGACAGTCGGATGAATTCGCAGCATTCTTTTACTATTGTACATCGATAGGAGCCAAAGTCGCAATGAGTCAACATTCAAAGCGCCATCTCGTCCGAGAGAAATTACCCTGTCGCAGAGATGGGACGTTGTGCGTCAGATAAATCAGTGAAGAATCTGGAGCCAGGTGGAAAAAATTATCACGCATGATATCGAAAGGAATCTACGTAATTCATAGTAAAGGAATAATTCACCTCAAGTAGTCCGGTTTGTTAGAGAATTTAAAAAAAAAAATGTTAATTTTTATGTCAGGGTGGAGACTATTTATGAGTTTAAAAAGCAAAAACATTGCCTTAAATTTAAACATAAATTTGATCTTCAGAGCCCACATATTTTACATAACGAAGAATAAGAACAAAAATGAAAACAACTAGAGGCACAATATAGGGGTGGTATATAACCACCCGATTCCGGAAGAATAAAAATTGAATGTTTCAAATAAGTTATAATAAAACCTTTTTGAAATCATAATTTAAACCTGAATAATTTATTGAGAATATTTTATGTTAAAAATATAGTTATTTATTTTTTGAATTTTAAGATTTTATGGAATTTTTAACCTTTATCCTAATTTTAGAATAGTTAAAATATTCTAACTTTGTCAACCCCCTCCTCCTGGAGAAGGCTCTAGTTTAGTTATCATGACGAGGTGTATGGAGCTGAGCACCTACTATTTTTGAGTAATCATTACTTTTGTTATATCTTGTGCCTGGATTTTATGTTCTTTTTTTTATATGATGTATGTTTTTTTTTTTTAGTTGTACAGTAATGCTCTGATGATGCCTGAAATAACAAAAAATTTGGCAAGATCGACAAATTGATCTATTTGAGGCTAAAATGGTCTTTTTTGTGCACTCAGTTTTTATGTATATTCCTCGATGATTTGGTTGTTAAGAAATAATTTTTAATTATAATTGCGACCGGTTTACAAATAGCGTCCAAGTTTGTAGCAGTTCTTTAGTCATTTTTAGACTTCATACTCATGTACGGTATTTAAATAACTAAACACTGGGCAGTCCAAAATCTTCAAAATAGACTGCATCGAAATCAACACATGACCAACAAATCAAATCTATCTTTACTTAGTTAATATGATTCTGTCTATTCACCATATGTTATCGAAGTTATTAAGCATGAAGAAAATTCTTTATTTGCGGAGTGCCTTTATAAAATGAAATTATCCACCACCCTATTTTTTTTTTTTTTTTATATAATTTATTTACAACTGTATAAAAATATACACAATTAATTTGCTGTAGGTGACATAGTGACATGATACAAACATCTGGAGAATCTACCCATTAATGGAACTACAATAAAATTTCTAGAAGAGAAGATCTCGATGCCATCTTCTTTTCAGACACCTAGGAGGATTATTAGGTAATGACGGAGAAGCCAGGTTAGAAACAAATGGATTTGGGTGGTTAGAACTGACTATTGTCACAACAACCATTGAAACACGCAGAGGTTTATTTATAATTTCAGTTTATATATACGTATTTCGTATTTAACATATTTTTTTTAATTTATTACTTAATCCATTACATAAGACTGATCTACATGACTATTATAAGGCCTATCTGGACTTATGGAGTTGAGCTTTGGGGCTCCACTAAACCATCAAATTCCTCCTGAACCCAATCCTTACAGCCCAAAATCCTTCGTAAAATCCTTAACGCTCCTTACTTTGTCACAAAT
>NW_027109847.1:547329-547770 GCF_000696795.3 Halyomorpha halys
ACCTTAAATCGTCCATTTCCGTTGAAAGTTGGATTAGAATTTTTCACGATAGTATTACTTTATCTTATATTATTTGAATCTTGTAATTACTTATTTATAATTTTTTAATATTATATATGTATGTGTGTTTTACATGTGCAAAATAAGGATGATCGAGAAACAGTTTATTTCAATATCTATGAAATATAAAATTTGTTTAATCAAAAAGGCGAAATTTTAAGAAGACAAAAATACAAATAACAAAAATATTTTTTAAATGAGGAGAAGATGGTTGGGGGTGCGGTCAATGAAAAACACAAATAAGTATGATTAACTTATTTTAATGTGCCAACGTTTCGGCTAGTCGACAAAACAAAATAACAACCACAGTAAGTATAGAAAAATAAAAAAATATAAAAAGAAAGTATAAACAGAATAATTTTACACATACAATGAATAATT
>NW_027109847.1:550335-551099 GCF_000696795.3 Halyomorpha halys
GAGAATTAGTATAGTTTTATTTAATTAATAATTTTTAATTAATCTGAAAACAATTTGAAACTTCAAACTTGTGGGTGGTACCTGCTAAACACCTGGGTCCTGTTTCATAATAAAGTACAAACTAATACTGTAAGTCTTGTCGATTTAACTTAATACAATTACACTGACTTATACAATAGTAACTTGTAATTTAGTACTTTTTAACTCTTGTAATATCAATAATAGTCCTATTATGAAAAAAAATAAGTATTAGTGTAATTAACACTTTGTTGCTATACTCGTACTGTTAGCTTTCACTATGAAACAGGGCCCTGGCTTGGTTTGTTTATTATCATATGTGAAAATAAAATAAAAAAGATTTGGAAAAAGATAGTTGACCGTACGAAGTAGGTTGTAGCAAGATACTCCGGATGGCGGTTAATAAATGTACCAAAATAGTAAAAGAAAACTATTTATTGTTCTAAAAAGAAATAATAACAACAATATAAGGAAGTATACATGTAGTTAGACTGAAAACAAGTTATTAATAAATATAACCAGGTGTGATAGAAGTTCTGAACATATATCTAGACAAATAGATTGTAAAGAGGTTATAAATATGGTAAAGAGTAAGGTGTAAAAGGTGAACAAATCGGTGAAACAGGTATGCTATAGGTGAGGCTTAGTAATATGTAAAAAAAAAAGTAATATGTTTTTAATTTAATGAAATGAAATGGCCTTTTATTTATGCAATAAATTAAAATCCTTACAAAATACAATATAAA
>NW_027109848.1:0-9635 GCF_000696795.3 Halyomorpha halys
GGTCCATATCAGCTGATCGAGAACAGCTGACCTATTGTATATATATAGACGGACAGGCTCCGCAAATAGATCAGTCGTTGAGAGCACTTTAAACGTTTAATTTCGCACTCCTCTTTCTTATTATTTTTAGTTTCTCACTTCAGTAAAAGATAACTTATATATATATATATATAAAGTATGACATTCGATCGTAAAACATATAACTGAAAGTATGAAAAATTTCACAATGTTTGTTAATTAGTTTAAAAAATTATTAAATCAGCACTAAAGATTTTCATGAAGCTAAATACATCAATTCAAAATAAATTCCCAAAACCATGTTTTAAAAACTTGTCTGAGTTAAGAAACTGGTCTTGCGTAGTCTGAGGAGAGAGAACGTACACAGGCAGTGCTCATGAGGGGCATATGGGAGAAAAAGAAGCAGCATTAGAATTATGATGCGCGGGTGGTCTTTAAGGTCTTTCCTTGAAAAAATCAGGACTCTGGACTATTTTGTGTTTAACCAATATATTTTAATGATTTTTTTTTTTTTTTTTACTTTGGAGGTAGAGGTCCAATATGCCCTCAGTGAAACTTTGCAATCCTACTTCTTTTACTCAATAGAGAATGATGACCTTTCAATACATAAAAATTAAAATAAAAAAAAAAAACTTTCAATGTAATTAGTATTGAATGTAGTTTAAGAATCCAACCAGGAAAAAAAATATTTTTAAGTCCAATAGCATAGCTAATGTACTTTAAAACAAAATGGGGTTAATACTTAGTTACCATTTAGTGACACTGGAAAGAGCCATCGGTGATCAAGATTTAATTTACCTACATCGTTAACACTGAGGTTTTTCCTTTCTCGTGATTGATATAGTTTCGCGAAATACAAATTACACGCTTCTACCTTACTAAAGAACACTATTTTTAGGATTGAGCAAATTGCATACATTTCTTCCTTGGAGAAGTTTGTCGGGGGGTGCGGTCAGCAAAGAACAACATAAATAAACAAAACCATATTTATTTATTTTATGCCGACGTTTCGACCTGAGTTTCAGGTCTTCAACAGGGGTTGTGGCGTAGAAGGCAGGTTGGTAACTGATAGTTACCAACCTGCATACATTTCTATAGCTAAAGCATGGCTATAGGTAAAAAAATATATATAGCATAGCAATTTGTAAATTAAAAAAAATCACGAAATCGTTAAATTATTCATTGTAAATTCTTCATTTAGCGTTTCATATTGGTATTTAAAGTATTTACAAAGTCATAAAACAATTTATTCACAATACAATAATATAGTTATAATAACTTGGTAAAAAAATAATTTATTATTCCAAGTTAGAAAATTTTTATATTTTTATAGATATATCAACATATATAATATAAAAATGCCGAAAAACATGAGGACAGATGGGGAGGGCATCTGTTGGAGGAAATGGATGAAGAGCCTTCGACAGGCACAGCTGCAGGCCGAGACCACGTCCAGTCCCGGCCACTTCCACTTCTCCCTGCAACCATCCTTTTTATTTTTTTAATTTGCCGTTTATTTCCACATCATTTTCAGCAACTTTTTTGTAAGAGTCCCTCAACTAAGATAGTTCGTTCCTTAAAACTTTAGGGGTGTCACATTGGAAAAGCCTGATGATAATTATAAAATTAATTGTAGTATGACTCTAAAAAAAATTAAGAAATCATTGCCACGATCTAAAATATTTCGCAATATTACAATAATGTTAAAGGATTGTAATAGGGTTCCCAATGTACATGTTCATAGTTGAACCTCAAAAAAAAAAAAAAAAAAAAAAAAAAAAAAAAAAAAAAAAAACACAGGAAAATTACAATACTCAAAGAGTCATCCGATTCAAAGGAAGTTACCGAAGATGTTCTCTGAGTACAGGATCACAGCCCACACCCCTCTGGGCATCCTAAAAAGGCTGAATACCTTTTCACACTCTTTGCTATGGTGTTCTAAAGTCCTAATGAAATTCAAAACACCTGTTGATGACTGTACGGGTTATGTTCGATTCCGAATGTTAATGACAAAGACAGTTGTTAATTTATCGTATTAAACTTTACCTAAAATGTTCAGTTATTCTAGATATATCGAAATACATTTACATACGGGAATTTCGAACACCAATCCAAATCATCTTATTTCGTTCTTGAAAATTCTATCAAAAATCAAGAAAAAAATAAGTAATACTTTATTCTGAAAAATTGCTACAAAGTAGGCATCACCTATCTTTTTTTTACTTTTTGCCTGAACCTATAAAATAAACATAAAACAACTCATCATCAATCTATAATTTAGCCCAGTCAAATTTCCTTGATATGAAGTTTATGCATTTTTCCTTCAAGTATGCTAATCTATAAATTTTATTTCCTTCAAAGTTCAAAAATATTCATAAATTATTTCAGGAAATTATAAAAAAACATAAAATATATAATAATTTCAAGAAAGTGAGATTTTTTGTGGAATTTCTTCTTCTTTTTTTACACCTCCTTTGAACCATATTCTAACGTGGAGGCGTCTTGATTCAACGCTGCCAAGCACCACGGTCCTGGCAAAGTTACTTCAACTACTGGAATGATTTTCCTTCAATCCTTTAAATGTACTCTTTTAAAAAAAAAATTAGGCCCTCCGCGTGGCTTCTTGCCAGTTGGTTGAGCTTCCATCACCTTTCAGTGTTCCCGGTCCGCGCTCATTTCTTACGCGGTCTCTTCTAGTTTTTCCTTCAGTAAAAAATTCATTACAGCTCCTGTGACTCTGCTTATCTCCCAGGCATAATCCATTTCTCACTCCCGTAGCTAACAGTAGGAAATTACATTGACTTGTGAATTTGGAGCTTGATTTTGTGACCCACACATCGATGGCCATCGATGCTGCTGCATATAATATAAACAATTCAAAAAAATTTGTTACAGTCCAAATCCACAGTCTCCCCATTTAGGGAAAGGACCAGCACCCTACTATGATCATTTGGTCATCCCTCTTTGCTCATGGTCAGTTAGACATGATGATCAGTTCCTCTTGCCATTCTGCATACAAGAGAGACTGGTACTATGTTCTTCAAAACAATATGTCAACAGTATAGGTAAAGAAAAACAAATATTTGACTTATAGCAACCATGGAAACGAATTTTTTTTGTTTAAATTAGAGTTATCATCTATTAGATTATTATATGATAGGTTTTTTTCTCTGGATCTTTCATTTAATTATACTTGTTCTTCATTATTCATTACCTTTAACGACTTTATAAGTTACTTAAAGATATTGTTTTCTATAAAATCGTTTGTTTTCCTTTAAGAACCTACGAATTAAAATATTATTTTCACTTAGAAAAATAATTTTCATAGAGTTTTTTTAATTATTATGCAGTTTATATTTACCCATTATGTATGTATATTAACAAAGATAGATGGATTATAATTTTAGATATACAAAATATAGGTACTTTATACTTACTAATTTCAAAAACAATAGTTGATCAAATGGTTGTATTTATATTATAAAATATTGTGTTTAAACTCTATCGATCACTATCATTCTCATTAAAAAAAAACTTTCAGAAATAAAACAAAAGTTAGTAAGTAGGTCGGTATGTAGGTTAAGGCCGAAGGATAAGATGTCCAGGATCTGTGGGTCGTGCCGTAAGTGATCACGAGATATCTTTGTTAACTCACTCACCAATAAATAACTCAGACAGAAATTAAGAAATCCCTTTCTATACCTGGGCCTTCGTGAGCACACCCCTATACACCGTTGAACTAAGTTCTTAACGATGCCGTCCTGGCGTGATGTGGAGGGTCTTGGAATTAATCAAAGTTGAATTATTTGTTCGGGGGAAGAAAGACGGTTGAGTATCCCTATACGACAAGAGGTATTAGCATTAGGACTTCATTACTTGACCGCAGGATACAACTGAAATAGCTTTTGTAAAAGAAACCAAAACAATAATACAGAACTGATGAATGGGAAGAGTGAATGAGGCACCGGACTGATATATGGAAGGTGGGTAAACCTTTTTTTCTCTTCCCAACAATGATTCTATAAAGCTCTTCTACCTTTTTTTTAGAATTTCACCTATGTAAATAAAGCGATAAGATTTAAACGTTATGTTTTTCCTTCACACTATTTATACATGTCAGTAATTCAGTATCCACAGGCAATCAATCTAAAGCTTTAAAACTTAAAAAACAATGAGATGAGAATAGATGCCACTTTAGTCTAGTGGTTAATAACGGTAAGACTCCAGATTTTTGTGAAGGACGATCTGCCAATCAGCTATACTATAAAAAACTCCAATAATAATACACTCCAATAATAATAATAAAACTCCAATTTATAAAATGAATCAATTATAGATTAAAAATACTATTATCAAGTTATGTTTGTACATTGTATTTTTAAAGGAATTTATAAATACTATGTGACGGTACAGGTTTTTAAAGACTTATACATCACTATGTTCCACACATTAGTTAATAATACTCTTTTGAATATTTATAATTTTTTCATTTCTTCATAATGATTTTATTTAACCACTAGAGACATAATTATCAAGTATGTCAATGCATACTCCAAAAATTGCATATTTTACATTAGTGCTTAATTTCATCATCTATGTTTTGATCTAATTTATTTTGTAAAAATACTGCTAATAATCTTTTTTGAATTTATAGTGGTTCTGTTTAGTCTATAATTGATATATTTTTAAACTTATAATAAAAATTCATAAAAGGTTTCTATACATCTTAAAGAGGGCTCTTCTGTCTGGAATATTTTGGTTATATTTATATGAAATTGTGGTTCAAACAAAGATACAAATGATGCAACGCGTCGTAATTTGATTTTTTAAAAAAAATAAATCGTTCCTTGAAAAAAATACCATTCTATTCGTTGATATATATTAAATGATTAGATTCCTTTGTACAGTAATATTCCTTAAAAAATTGAAAATTTGTCAATTTACATGTCATACTTTTATAACTTTTGAATTTTAGGTTTAAAATTTTATATAACATGTACCAGATATAATATTAGCCAGCTTTTAATAATAAATTGGCTTTAATTTCATCAATTTAGGTTTTGTCCAGTTCTGATTAATTTTAGTTAACGCAAAGGCTAGAAGCTGCATATATTGTAAAAAATCTGCTGCTATTGAAGGAAAAAAATTATTGTTTTTAGACTTTGTAATAACGAAGGAATCAGTAAAAAGAAAAATCTTTTAATTGTAAATGAATAAATAACTTTTTTTATGCACTTCAAACTGAAGGGTCTAAAGAAATGTAAGACTGTCACTATAAAGTTAAGTAACTAAATACTATTACTACTTTCCTTTGTTTAACTTTGTACAAGAAGTCAATTGCTAAGTTTTGCAACCGGGCTCATTCATAGTCATATAAGATATCATGACTGACTTATGATTTATTTTATATATATGTATATATATATATAAGAATTTAGTATTAGGGTTTTGAAGAGTATATTTTAAGATATTATTCATTTAAAATATTAGTAAATATACAACTGTTTTAGGGTCTGAAAACGACAATCATTCCAAAAGCGATTGTAATTAAAGTTACAACTTATAAAGTTTTAAACTGTTTGAGAGGATTCTAGAAAACTTGTAATTCTTCTTGTAACTTTTCCTGTTTCATTCATCATTAATTTTCTATTTACAAACAGGAATTAAACGTAATTGAGAAATAAAAAAGTGAGATCGTCAATTTCCAATTTTGTACTAGTTTAGAATGGCTCGGCAATAGTGTGGCGACAGTGAGGCATGTGTGGGATGAAGGTGTCGTGTTATGATTACTGTATCGTCTGCGTAGGTCGTAGCCGGAGTGTCACTGCTGCTTATAATATCTTATGTAGGAAGGTATGCGGTAAAGAGTCGTGGAACAAGAGCTGAGTCTTGAGGAACTCCTTTTAGTCTGATGCAATGGTAGAAAGTTAAAAATATTATCGTAAGAGACAAATGATATAAATTGGAGTTGGTTTATATATTATTGAAATATGATAAAATTTCAAGTCAGTTAGAGCTAACAATTGTTAATTATATTTCATTCTCAATGCAGTCGCCTCAGCGCATATTAAGGTTGTAGGACTTTTTTCGTCGCCATGCCATATAATTTTGCAAGTCAATTTTATTCGTTGCGATGCTATCAACTCAATTACATCTACCAGGAGCAGATCGAACGATTCGAATCTAGCTCCTTGAATCCGATCTTAAGGTTTCTTTTCCTTAGTTTAAATGGCCACGTTTAATATCAGCAAAGAAAGGGATGATAATGCTTAAATAAATTTCAACTTTTAAGTTTATGGCTGGAAAGCAGGAGGTAAGGAATATTTCATATTATTTAATTTTTGTTTTAATTAACAAATATAAGTATTTTTAAATGTGCAAATTCATTTTAAATATTCACAGAATCAGATACACTTTTAAAATCGATAAATATCTACTTTACCAAACTGTTTTTAAATACTTTATTAGCATATTTAATTACTTTATTAAATTTATTTTTTAATGGACAACAATGTAAGGTAGTATTTGTTATTTACTGAAATGTCCCCCGTCGTGGGTAGGAGAGGAAAAGAAAACAATAGCTAACAGTTCCTGCCAATTTACATACTCTCTAGGGAGGCTATTCAACGATGGGACGCTTCGTGATGCTGTCTTCTAGGATAGAGGCTTGGGAAAGGGCTGATGAGAGGACTGGATTCTTGGGGCTCCTGCGATTCTAAATCCCGCCTTAATATTGATATAATAAAATTGTTTTGCCATCTAAAAGAAAATATTGTAACGGATCAAATGAGTACAGTGGTGCGCTCTACCGGCATACCGTAGACGACTGCTTTATAATCAGGTAGTCTTAAAAACTAACTATTAAAAATCCGGGCTATTCTCATATTTTTTTAAAATGAAATAAAAAAAGCTTCATTTAAACTTTTAGATTTTTTCAAAATGTTCTAGAGGTTGCTGTTGGGTTTCGTAATTTAACATAACTGAAGATTTTTGATAATTCTTACTCATTTATTGCTAATCATGACCGGCGTTAATAATAGTATAAGAGCCCAAGAGGAGAAAAAAGGCAGTTATCTCACCCCAATTTTTGATTACTTTAATGAAAACTATGTATCATTAATAGTCAAAATTAATGAGTCTGCCAAGTATTGGTAGGGGGAATAAAAAATGGCGGCTGATTAAAACCTTAAAAAATACTAATTTTTAATTCGGAGCTCTATATCTTAAAAACTACCAACAACACTAGAAAATCTAAGAGAACATTATTTAAAGAAGAGTAAATTTGCTGAAATATTAGCCCTAAAAGAGCTCTTTACGTCGAATAGTTCTCGAGATATAGCTTCTTAAAAAGCAACATTTCATAAAAGTGTTATATGGGACGTTCTGAATGATCAGTAGTTAGTGAATTTATATCTCAAGAACCATTTGACGTACAGATGTTTATAAGCAGTTTTCATTAAAGTAATCAAAAATTGGGGTGAGATAACTGTCTTTTTTTCCTCCCGGCTCTTGTACTATAAGGGACGTGTCTCATGTCCAGACGAGCACGCTATATCATACATGGCTTTTAGTAAGGTGGCTTTGGGCTGTACTATAAGATTTTAAGGCAGAGCTAATAAAAGTACCAACGTTGGTGTTGAGGTAGCTTGTTGTATACTAATAATCAATAGGAGGCCCCAGATGGTTTTTAAGTTATAATAAAAAAAGTTATTTTAGTGATTCTCGGAGACTGAAATCTTCTTCAACACTCTGAACACACGTTCTGAATTCTTCTTCAAAACTCGCTTCATACCCTATTATATTATAATACAAGATACACCAAAGAAAAATACGAATTTTTTTAAACCTCCTTAAGGACCACCAGGGTTGTCATCAGCGCACTAGAAGCATTGCAGGAAAAAAAAATCCGAAGCCCTTAAAGTTTTAGATCCATCAAGCACGATTAAATTACATTACATATCAACTTATAGCCAATTCAGTTGACATTTCTGTTTCAATCTGTCAACCCTGACGAAGCCCTGAAAAGTGGGGTGAAACGTTGATTAACAATAAATAGTTTTCTTTTGCTATTTTGATACATTTATTGATCGCCACCCGGACTATTTTCCAACAATAAAACAGAAATGTTCAGTACAATCATAAATAAATAGTATGAATTGACGCCTCTCGACGTTTATATGCGACACGGATGTACTATAAATAGATCACATTAACCACTCTATACTGATTAATTATAATGATGCAAGAAAGTGATAAATTATATGAGAATATTTAATGCAGTTAAAAAAAAAGGTTTTGCATACCAAAAAAATCTAATTTCCAAGCTTTTCTAGTTCATGATATTTTATCCAATTTTCTATATCATTTAATAACTGCCTCATTTAATTTCGAATGAAAAAATAAACATATGATGGTGGAAAAGGTCATAACTCTTGCAAAGGGAAAAACTGACAGGGAGTTGGATGGGAGATCTACTTATCAAAATATTAGAACTGGTTATTAATATATTATTATTTAATTATTTAATATTTATTGACATGATATAATGATGAAATAATGAAATAGATAATAATTTTCAGCGTTTTATAATAAAACAACATTCAAGGAAAAGATCCAACCTTCATCCTCATATCATCTTTGAACTGAAAATAAAAACACTGAATCTACAAAAATGTGTAGTATTTTAGCTTAAGGAAATGCATGAAGGGTCATCTTTGTAAACAATTCCTTTTTGTAGAAAAGAAGCATTTTAGTATTCTGTAACTAGTGATTAGTATATTTATGTATATAGTTTTATTTGTAAAATAATAAAGATTTGGTTCATTTATGCCGAATGTTGCCCAGTTGTTAATGGTGAACAAAAAAAAAATAATAACCAATTTTATAGATTTCAAATTGTTACACAAGGATCTGAATTCATTATATGAACATTTTATGTCACCTTCCGCCGTACTTTCGTATAATCGTTATGTAAATTAATAAATACTCTACATTAATGAGAATCTTATGGTTTAAATAAATAAATTTTATCTAATTTTAGTCTCAAAACAATTTTTATTTCTTTATAACTCCGACGTTTCGGACAATTCGGCCATCTCAAGGACAATCGCTAATACAATTTTGGAACTACATCATTTAAAAAATACTTTATGGAGGCTATTCTGCCCAGGTCGTTAATTTCAGTTCACAAATTACCTCAATTTGTCAATTCTTCACAATTAATTAAAAATTAAAACTCATTATCATAGCCAATCGTCTCTATTATTAATATAAATATTAAGATAGCCTGGGCAAAATAGCCTGCATAAACTTGTTTTTTAAATGATGTGGTTCTAAAATAGTATTAAGATTGTCCTTGTGGATAACCGAAATGGCCGAAATGTCGGACTTAAGAAATTTTATTTTTTATTTTATTTATTTATTAATATTTACAACTGTATAAAAAATACAAGTAAATTTGATCATAATGACATAATGATATGATACAGCATGTAGAGAAACTACCCAGTAGTAGAGCTCTAAAGTTTACAATATAAGGTCAGGAGGCCATCTTCTTTTCAGGCGCCTCGGAGGATTGCCAGGAATGGAAGAGGAAGCAAGGTTAGAAACTAGTGGGT
>NW_027109848.1:10355-11622 GCF_000696795.3 Halyomorpha halys
ATATATAATCAGGATTGAGAATTGATAAATATGCTCCGTGTGTTAGCAACGCGATATATGTGGGCAGAAATGCTTTTCTTTCCAAATTCTAGGAACTACGACACTCTTCTGTATTGGCTAACAAAAGTACTCAATTTATTAGTTATAGTAAGTAATCTATAAAAAAAAATAAATATGAGTAAGATCTATTAATATTATTTATCGAATTAAAACATCCGATTTTTTCATGATTTGTTTTCGTTTGTATAATGTCGAGATCGGTGGACTCATTTTTTCAAGCCCCCCTAGCAGCGTGCATCGGATAGTAAAGAAGAAGCTGGGAATGTGCAGCTGCCTGGAATTCTCTATAGCTGCATACAATTCATAACCAGGGCCCTGTTACATAATAAAGTACAAACTAATACTATTAGTTTGTCGATTTAACTTAATACAATGAAACTGACTTGTACAATAGTAAGTTGTACTTTAGTACTTTTCAACTCCTGTAATATCACTAATAGTCCTCCGTATTATGAAAAAAAAGTATAAGTGTAATTACTATGTTGTTTCTATACTTGTATTTTGAACTAATAGTAATAGGTTTCATTATGAAACAGAGCCCTGGTTGTCCCTACCATAACGACAGATACGGGATTTATAGTACAAGAGCCGGGAAGAAAAAAAGGCAGTTATCTCACCCCAATTTTTGATTACTTTAATGAAAAGTATGTATAATTAATTAATAGTCAAAATTGATGATCCTGCCAAGTATAGATATGGGGAATAAAAAATGGCAGCTGTTTCAAAACCTTAAAAAACACTAATTTTTCATTCATTCTATATTTTAAACACTACAATTAACACTAGAAAACCTAAGAGCTCATTATTTAAAGAGTAAATTTGCTGAAATATTAGCCCTAAAAGAGCTATTTACGTCCAATATTTCTCGAATATAGCTTTTTAAAAAGCAAAATTTCTTAAAAATCTTCTGAAAGATTAGTAGTTAGCTACTATAAATCTACATTTACAACTATAAATCAATTAATTTAAGAAAATTTCATGTAAACTATTACTCCTACGAAGATAAACATCATAAAATACTTTATAGCTCATTAAACTAGCTTTAATTCCAGTGCTAATAGATATCTGTACGTCAAATGATTATTGAGATATGGATTTTTCAAAATATATTCACCAACTACTGATCTTTCAGTACGTCCCATACAACATTTTTATGAAATGTTGCTTTTTAAAAAGCTATATCTCGAAAACTTTTTTTACGTAAATA
>NW_027109848.1:11678-13943 GCF_000696795.3 Halyomorpha halys
AGAGAGAGAGAGAGAGAGAGAGAGAGAAATTATAACAAATAGAGTTTTAATGAACACAAAGGCTATAATTGGCAATAAAGCAATCATTTTTAAGCTTTAATCACGAAAGCCCTGTGGCTATCGGAACATGGAACAAGATATCGTGAGTTATAAAATAAGTCAAATGATGACAAAAACGTTCTAGATTTTTAGAACTATTTGTACCACCATAAAGAGTAACCCAAAACGCAAAGAAAGAACAATCTTTGATTCAATTGAAGTGCTTTTAATCTGTAGAAAAAACGCATAAAATTTATACGGAACAAATAAAAAGAAATATCAATTATTAATTATCTCTGCTGTTTTATAAACATATTTATTTTATATATTTATAGATAGGTAAGAATGAATTCTTTTATTACGATTACTTGATTAGGTCAAACTGTAACCGCTTGACAATTAGAACAGTTTTCTCTCTTTATATAAACATTATGCAAATGTTTACATTTCATTGTTGAAATATGCTTTAAAATAGAATTTACGTTACAGAATAAGCTGATGTTTGTTGCCGGTGTTACATGACCAAGAATGAAATATCGAAGATATCTTCTGGACTAACCACAATGATTAACTCAGTGATAGGTATATGTACCACAGGGTTTTGTCATCAGTATGTACGATAACGCCACAAATATTTCATTCAGTTTGAAAACTTTGAGTTAATTTTGTTTCAGATCTTTGAAACTTGAGACAAAATTAAAAAATAATAATAATAATAAATAAAGCCATTATATACTCTTCAATATTGTATGTTATAGGAATCATTAAACGAATATACAATATAAATTAATTAGAGTCTTAAGTACTGCTTTAAATAAAGTATTTATCTAAATTACTCTAATTTTATATTTAAAAAAATACAAATAATAGAATGTTTTCTATTTGAACAATAATGAAGTTCATTGATGTATCAACGTTTATTATTAAGTGAAAGATAAAAACTAATCGGCATACTCCTATACTTGAATAGGGTCACTTTCCATCCAAGTGGGAGGTTGCAGACTTGAAATTGTTCTGCAAAGAAGATTGCAAGAATAAGAAAATGGCAAAAGACCACCAGAAACGTCCTGACATTTAATAACCTCTGGCTAATCCCAAGTGCAATAAGCCACCCACGGCAATTTGACTCGACCTGTGGCAAAGGAACAACAAATGTACTGCTGTGAGTGCGTCCACACACCTAGCTAGGAAATATGTCTTAGTGATACTGTTCGACATATCCTCTGGCTTTGATAGTGTTAGTTGGGCCCTTGCAACAGCTCGATATCCTATACTCCTTCGGAGGTAATCACCTCAATAATACGAGCGTCAGGATTAGACGTAAGGAACAATAGGACTGACTAAGGAATAATTTTAAAAAGGATGTCTACAGGGTTCAGTCCTAGGGTGGAAGAGAACAACAGACCAAGATTGAAGTAGGAAGGCGTTACAGGTTTGGTGGTGAGGAAGAAATTGTGTATGGCCGCAGCTTAGACTCAAGCCATACTCATAAGATGTTCCACTGACAGGGTTATCACCCTAGGTAACGTACCTCGGCCTGAGGTTAAGATGACGATTTGACGCCTGTCCTCACCACGTATTTAAGGAATAGAGTGACCCTGTCACTCAATGGACGAAACAGGGAAGGAGGTGCGTTCTGGGAAATCGGTTCTCCTGCTACGATGACCATTTACAAAGGCGTGGCTCTGGGTGTTCAGAGGTACACATCTCCTGCATGGAGTCAGAACCTCATGCAGAAAAAGAGGCTGGCCACCATACAGAGACTGACTCTGATTAGGATCACAAACTCCTACAGAGTCGGATGATATGTCCCGGATTAATTCTTGATCAAAGGAGAGAACTACCTACTGTACCGATGCAACTGGATAAGGAGGGTGCGTATGTCAGAAATGGCAGGGGGAAAATATTTTCATCCAACGGTTGATAACTTTATACATGATCTATATGAATACTTCAATATAACTTAAGTATACACTTATTTTGGTTTGGGCCCGCCCTAACTAAGATTTCACCATTCCAAGTTCATTATTTGTCTTGGAAAAATTCTACTGTCACTCTAAGGTTGTAATCTACTTCCTTCGGCATATAAATCCACTAGTCTACTCAGTAAGCCACCTTATGTTTTCAATAAATTTTTATTAATCTGGTTTCTTTATACATTGTGAATTAAAAGAAAATACAGAAGTTCTAACAATTATTATATAGTTGATTGAACTGCGTTTTTTA
>NW_027109848.1:14019-21618 GCF_000696795.3 Halyomorpha halys
AGGAAGATATAAACGTCATACATAGTCCGTTTTAAAAGATTGCAATAGCAACAACCCTATAGCATTCCTGACAACTCAATCTTAACTTCATAATCGGTCTTCAATTATTCGAAAAAAATTTCTATTTAAACCTAGCTTGAGATGACAATTTTCTAAAAAGTGTCTCGATTTCTACGTTTTGGCGCCAACAACTTGAAGCCATTAAGACAATATATTCTTATGGAACGCACATATCTTCAAATTGGGCATTTATAAATGATTAGTCTTGGACAAAAATATCTTTCAACACTTCCATCTTAGAATAATGGATCTAAAATTACATCTATTTCAATTCCACCAAATCAAATATCATTTATTTCTAACTAGTTATCACATTATTTTAATGAACGGCTCTCATTTGAGAATCCATCATCATAAATCCTCACGGTAATTGAAAAGTGGTCAAATAATTAATTTCATCGAACGGTTCAAGAGCAAAAGACGTTCGCAGTACTTTATCTCAATGCTTTAAACTTTTTCGGCCCATAAAATAGAAATGGTTGAACGTTCAAATTGAATTCAATCATATTCTCGTTTCACTCAACTCTAAATTGGTATGGGCAGTAAAAGATTCGATAAAAAAATCATGAAAAGTAATTAATGGATAATCAGAGAATAAAAGAGGAGTTTAAGTGTGAATGCACACCCTTTTTGGGCCAAAAAATGGATTTGAAAAAGTCATGAAACTAAACTGTGTCCGGAAAATCTCAAGACCAGCTCCATAATCATCTAAGCACTGGAAGCTATAAAAATGAATTTTTAAACTCATGGATTATTCTTTTCTAATTAATCTGTCGATGATTCTTGTCATTATAATGTTATTATTTTAATGCAATTTTATTCATCAAGAGCTCAGTAGATAACATTTTTATTTGGTTGATGATGAAACTTTGGATCTGCTCGTAATTCCATTGGATCTATTTTCCATCAGCTCTTAATTTTGGACTTTTTCTTCCCAAGCTAGATAACAAGTAGACTTAAATTTATAGACTGCAATAGCTATTTACATAGATAAGACCTCGAAGGACAGACCCTGCTGGCCACGGGACAGCTACGGTCCGGGCTAGAGATAAGACGGAAGTCAGGAGGGGTCAGGGGTCGCCCTCAATGCCGACTCCACTCGACTGGAAATCGGACAATTAAATTACATCTTTTTTCCTACTGGAGGAAGCTACTGTAGAAGAGATTTTCCTCTCGGCTCCTCCAGAGTCTTTGTTCCAGACATGCACGGACAAGCCAAATGCCAGCGTCTTCCGCCACGGCCAATCCCTACGTTATCGGCGTAGCGGTCGTTTACAGACAGAAGCAAAAGACCGGAGAAGATTTTGTTATAAGAATGGTTAATAATTTAATAGTTAATACACTGTACGGTGTAATAAATAAATTGTGGATTCAGCAATTATCCAAAAAGAAAAAGTAGGATTATTAATTAACCATATTTGTTTGTAAATACTTATTCATTACAAAACAAATTAATGAAGAAAATTAAATTACATTTTAAATTACATGATAAAATAATTACAAAAAAGGGGCAGACATTTTTTTAAGTTGTAAATATTATGGAATATACCTGGAAAGAGGAAAATCTCATTAATTTTTTTACTTTCGGGGTGAAGTATTTCATTACCCAACGACGCAGAATAGCTACAGTAATAAATGTTATAAACTAGTAAGAAGTATTATTGATGACAATACCGTTGTATTGGAAACAAATTATTTTAGATTTTTTTTTTTTAGGAAGTTTAATGAATTAATTTCTATAACTATTTTGAGGTTAAAAGAGGTGACAAGTATGAGGTAAATATAATTATATGAATTACAAATAAACACGGATTAGAATTGTTGTTAAAATGAATGATTATTAAGGTGCATGGATATGAGACATTTTTCCCGAAACGTTGTAGAACTATAAGAAAAATATAGAAAATTATTATTCACTTTTAGAAGTTTTTTTAACCTCAACAAAATTATAGAAATTATTTTAGATTCAATATGGCTTCTGACAGTGTATCAGATGTTTTTCACTTTTACTTACCTATGTATGAAGTATATAATGATGGAAAGTATTGCAATCGTGAAAAATTTTGAATTCCGGTGGAAATGCACGTTTTGGGTCCGAATACCGATGTGTAGCAAAATATTATCTGAGTGTGTGGAGGGTCACTCTAGCTCAAAACCGAAAAGTCGTACGAAACTTAAATTTCAAATATAATGTGAGTACATGCCAGGGACTTGACAGCAATTTATTCGATCAAATCGACTGTCCGAAAGTGCCAATTTATAGGATCGATTTATAAAATGTTCTCAATTTTCTCAAAAACAACTCGAATGATTTTGAATTAACTCGGTATAGCAATATCAGATAGATTTTAACCTCATTGAAAAAATATCACAGGGTTTAAATAACAAAAAATTCTTTCTCTAAAATACCTTTAATTTTGTTTGTTTCAAATAATGAACAATCCCGCATCTTTAGCACTAATAAAAATCAGATTTTTTAATTATAAAAATACAGAAAGTATTTCATAATTTTTAAGATTTAAAAAAAACAAACTATATTTTATGTAGTAAGTAATGGAGAATGACGAAAAATTTATAAATAAAACGTCTGTTGGAATATGAGTTTGACTGATGATGGGTTCATTCTAATGGATGATTTTATCACCACAGTTATTTGATAATTTTATACTTTGAGGAAGGAGTGTAAAAGAGAGGGTAAGCTGGCAGAAACAGTGAAGCCAAAACGCGGGGCTTATTTACCTCTCAGGGGCTTGGAAGAGAATTAGGGGAAAAGTACGAGCCAATCACTGGATGCCTTATGTTGCAGTTTAGATTACTGTTCCGGATAACCTACGGCAACCGAAAGGTTGAATGAAAGGCCTACCATAATGTAGGCAATACTAGCGCCATGGTATGAATTCCCACAAGAAAGGCACAATTAGTGCCCATGTGGCACAAAAACTTGCCTCCTCCAGCGCTCTCGGTGGCAAGAGAAGTAACCTGGCTCATGAGAAATAGAGCCATCTTGTCTTCTGCCAGAAGCAGTCCATTTTTTCCTTTTGACTCTCATCAGGAAAATCTACCATGAGTAAAGTAGAACTCTTGAAGTTGTCACCAGAAACAGAGGGGAGAGAAGCATAAGAATGCGGAGGGAAGAATAAAGCTTGGAGTAAGTCTAACTAGCAATAGTTAACATCCACATCATCATCAATCAAGTCAATTTTATATCAACAATTTTCATAGCCCGGCCATTAAAAATTTATTAACCCATCTAATCATAAATGTTTTCTTTCGGCCACCCCAACACCATTTGTAATTCATATAATAGAGTTTTATTTTCATTCAATCATGTTTTATTTTTCAATTATACAGTCCACTCAAACCCAACCAGCCAACCAAAAGTGAAGTGTTCCTGGCATTAAGGTGAAGGCATACTTCATACGATTACTATGGTGGACATTTCTATTAACCTCAACGTAAATCTTCCATGGCCTGGCTTTTTGGCTTCAATTTTGCTTTGAAGGAGAGTAGGTTTTATAATTTCACTAACCCTACACTTAAGCTTTTCAGTTAAAAGGATAACTCCATAAAATCATTCTCAGTATGTTCAATATTGATTATACAATAATTAAGCATCCAATAAAGCATATAAAAAATTTATTAAACTGGTAGATTTTTTATTTTTCAGGCATACTTTTGCAAATAAAAAGGTTAAAATTTTGGTATTACAAACATTAACATTATTTAAAATAATTCTCCGAAAACTGTTGGAATTGGTATTAAACGAATTGTAGATTGAAAAGATCATTTCGAATAACTCAATAATAAGACACATATTGATTATACTTATAGTTTAAGAAAACTATGAGATACAATTGTGAATGTAATTTAATCCATATTAATTAAGTTTCATTAAGATTTGTATCATTAAATTTTCATTTTGTAATATATTGAATTTAAAAATGACTCCCTGGCGTTGAACACGATACAAATATACCTGTTGATGGTATATTTGTAAATAAATTAGGAATTGAAATACATTATTATGTCTTTTACGGATGCTGTACACAGTAGATTAAAGATTTTTTCGTTAACATTTAAAATAGTTAAACATAGTTCATATTTTTGTGATCAGTGAAATCCCAAAGAGCGCCCTAATTTCCTGAATATTTTAGTCATTAAAAAAAAAATTTAACTTAAGTTTTTAAATGAAAAATTATTTACTTTTATTGAATTAAATTAAACATTTTCCCCTTTAAATACAAACATAGGATAAAACAAAGTTAAAATGACATTAAATTTCATATGAAAATAATAGTCACACTAAAACTTTTATTCCAAGATTTTAGTGTTTATAAATGTCTTTATAATAAAAAAACGTTTAATGTGAAGTGTGTATCGCATTTCATCGAAAAATACTATGAGAACATCGCCTAAATAAGTCTTTATAGTCGTATATTTTAATACATATGTGAGAGAGTTTTATTGCTGAATAAAAGATTTAAGATAACCTATACCGTAAGGGGAAAGTGTTGTGAAAAGCGGGAAGCTACTAAATTCTTTAATGATCATAAACCCATAAATAATTTTTTTCATTTGCAATCTTATTTGTATTAATTTTTTTTCCTTATATCGCAAATACAATTTTAAATAATGATTCATGATGCTGATAATATTTAAGACTAATTCTATACATTCTGAGCAGCAGCACTGCTACGTCATTTTGTTGGAAGGAGGGGCAAGATCTTAAAATGCCAACAATTTCGACCAATGTCCTAACTTTATTAATATAATTTAATTCTTCCAACTATATATCAATTTCTATCGTCTTTTTAATTTTAGTTTTTCATTTAACTGTTGAGAAAGTTTATACCTGACAACAATATTATTTTTCTATAAGTCCGACATTGCATGTATAAAATTCAAATTTCTTAACATCAGAATTATAACATTTGTATTTCAATATATATAACTCTTAGTGAAATTTTAAATCCCATTTTTCGAACTGTGAATTAGGTTCGCAAAAACAATTGCCAATTTTTCGGATTTTACAAATTATTTGGGGAAGATATAGAGGTGGAGACTCCTCCATCCATCTATTACTTCTCGTCCTCATAGTGAGGTACCTCATTCTCATAGACTAATATTCCTATTTTATTTTATTTTTTTCTATAAAATTAATGTTCATCGGTAATGGGCTTTTATTATTTTAAATATTTAATAATAAACCATTTAATAATATTTTTTCCCAAGGTAATTTAATTCCCAATATTAAACAAATGTAAATTTGGTTGAGTATATCATATAAAAAAAATGGTCCTCCTGAATAACGCTCTGTAACTTCGTCACCGTTTTCTTTATAGTTATTTATTCATTATAGTTATTCAAGGATTACTTTCGTTACAATATAAATTGTCTTAACAGGTTAATACTCCAGTTTTTTTTTTTAATTTTAATCTTAATGACAAGCTAAAGCAGAAAAATGTGTCCCTTATTGCAGGCTTGTATAGTAAAAACTTCACACTAAACAAACGTAATAATGTGTGAACTTTAGAAGATTAGTAATTGTCAGTTACATTTTTGGATTTTATTTAAATTTTAATGAGTACTTTCAGTTTACCGTCCTATAAGTACTTCTGAGAAAACTTACAAATCATTTGTCATACGTCAGTCAAATACACAACGCCGCCATAATTAAATAAATAATTAACTTAGAAAAACGTTATGTAATGAATTTCCTTCCAAACGATTACAGACTCGTAGGTAAACGTTTTTATGTATGTATATATATATTGAATTAATTTAATTTGAAAACAAATGTTTTTTAAACATCTTTCTTTATCTGTACCCTTCCCCATTTATTAAATACCATGATAGTTAAAACCAACAGGTAAAATTGGCCTATTACACTAATGTCAAACTATGGGTTTTTGAATTGGTCTACAGATGTTACTTAGGTGGGAAATGAGCCTTGAATTATAGGTTGTGTCAGTCCATGGCATGCCACAAACCTAATTTAGTTAGCATGTAATTGGTATGGGAAATGTTTAACATAAATATATCAATCATTAACAAACAATTTTAAATTAGTATTTATCGTATAGGGCTCACTATTCCTTTAGCTAAGTACTGTCAAGTAGCAGGGAAAGGAGTATCATTCTCCTCAATAGTTTTAAAAAATACAAAATTTAGACAATTTGAAAACAACTTCAAACATCGAAAACTAACTTTTAATACGTTGTTAAAAGAGATTTTGTACATTCAGTATCATATCATTGTAACATTTCATAATTCTAACTTATCTTATTGCTTTTACCGCACACCCCAGATAAATCTTTTAATTTAAAAACAAATGTTTTGGTCGAAGAACCATATCAATTTTTGGTATGGTCCATTTTGGTAAATAAAATTGTCCAATTTCGGCCTTTTTTTAATTTACACTTCTTTTACAACCCTCCTTAGACACATGAGATTTTAATTAAAAATTTAAATTGTAAGGTTATTTTAATCTCTTACTTGAGTTTAAATGTTAGTCAGAGTTTATCATACAACGATAAATAATTTCCGTTTAATTATATCATGTAATTATTTTAAATAAAACAAAAAAAATATAATAACTCTCTATAGTTTGGAGGCCTATTACTACAATATTGATTATTTCTGTACCATCGCATTGGAAAACAATATTTAAAATTAATTTTGATTTTTTTTTTAACCATAACAATCGGTAGGAAAATCCTGAGTTAATGGTAACAGCAAGAAACGTCTTCATTAAACTTCCATATGATTGAAAATATGCTACCAAACATATGATTAAACAAAATTTGTCATCAATAATATTATAAATCGTAAAGTAATTTAAAATAATCCAAGTCGTTTCTACAATGTAATTTTAAATAGGTTGAAGAAGAATTTTTATATTTTAAAAAGTGATATATGATTTAGAGTAAATTTTACTATCACATAATAAAATATACTTCTAGATACTAACATTTTCATCTGGATTACAATAACAGTTCATTTTATTATAAATACGATAAAAATAATCTCGGCACAAGTAAGGAATATGAAAGAAGTCTAAAGATGGAACATAAGATTCTGACATGTACCAGGATAGGAAAGGATAAATACATGATTTATTATCTCTTGAAACTAAACACAAATAAAAAGTTGTTTAAATGTTCAATGATAAGTTAGTTGAGGATGTGATAGGGAGGGGATCATCAATGAAAAAAATACAATACAATTATAAACTTAGTATTTATGTGTGCCAAGCTTTTGGCAAAATTAAAGCAAACAAGAAACAACTAAGGAAGTTTCAAATTTTCCTTGAGTGAAACCTCCTTTAATCAAACCCTTGAAATATAGATTTATGTAGTTTGTAAATGATAAATTAATAAAAATTAAATTAGAAAATTGATTGATTTTATCTTAAGATATCGACATCCACATTTAATAGCAGTTAATAAAAAATAACAAATTTTCTGGTACATTAAGTAATAATAGTTAAAAATCAAAATATAATTAATGGGATGACTCTTATATGCACATAATATATAT
>NW_027109848.1:21743-52508 GCF_000696795.3 Halyomorpha halys
TATATATATATATATCCAGGAATCTAAACTATTCGTGTATAACTATCAGTCATGATATTCGTGAGAATATCTACTCCGACCACGCCACCCACGAAGAGCTGAGAGAGATTTTGTTAAAACAATCTTTTTGTCACAGTTTGAAACACGAAGGCTTATTAGAAATTTCTAAACAAAAGCTGCAGTTTTAGTAAGCTTGCATTGTTGCGTGCAACTTCCTTCGGACCCAAGATTAGAGGTTTACATGATTTCAACCATATTCTCCAAGTTCCAGTTATAAAGTATGTAGTCATGGCTATCAGAATTAGCTTCTCGTTAGAAGCTGCCAATACTTGAGCAAGACGCAACTTGCTTCCTCTTAGGTAGCGTGACATCCAGATACCACCACTCACACTCGAGAAGTCAAGGAATGTGACATCGGCGAAGTGCGGTATGCAGTAGGTAGATAGGACAGAGATGAGCGATGGAACGGAAAGGACAGACGCGTTCCGGGAAACGTATGGTACGTTAATGTGAAGGGGGACAGGGAATGCAGTGGAGTGGGCCTTATAGGGCGCTGTGGCGATAGTGCGTCCGTTAGAGCGTCTCTAACTGGTTGGCGTTCTTCGGGCGCTCGCTACTGTGTCTTGAGCCGGGAGGATAGGTGAACATTTATCCTTATCCTTAGTGTATAGTGTATGTATAGTAAAAAAAACCGTGCGATAAAAAACCCAAATTCTGCAATATTCACCAATTTTATCGTTTAATTAAAAATATTAATACATGGAAAGCTTACCTACTAGTCTTGCAATCGAATTAAACTTGCCAAACACTATCTATATTTCTGCAAGCATACATAACAAACGTTAATAATCTCAATAAAACCTGATAAGTTGTGCATATTCTAAGTGCTTTGGGGGAGCTAATTGTATCAAATGATTTTATATTACTATTTTAAAGGCTAGAATTCAATTTTCCAACTTCCTAATACTAACTAAATTTTAGGTTGCAGGAAAAATATAGTAGGCGCCATGTAAAAGGTGGTATTTAAAAATATTCCACCAAGCAATATTATTTTTATTTTTTTTTTCACGAAAAATTCATATAGCATGTTCTTCCGTATAGCTTTTCAATTATGTATTTACATTCAAATGCGCCATTGAAATATATAAATATAACATAATATAATTATATACATAAAAATATATATAATTACAGCAGTCGCAACAACAGGTGAACCGAAGAATAAAGTATTTAAAGAGGCTGAATCAAAAACAATAATAAATATCAGTTCTCTAAATCTAGCCTATTCTTGAGCGTTTTTTTAATAGTTAATCAAAACAACTTGATAATATTATTCCAAGAATATTCTTCACTTGTGTTTACTTGTTTATGTTGAGTTCGATTCTTAATATGTTAATGAATGCTTTTTCTTAAATTTGTCATTTATTTTTTGTTTTAGTATTTTTATTGAAATTTACAACAGTACATTCATACAGTAAATTTGATTTTCGTTTATAATGAGTGATACAGGCGTGTAGAGAAACTACCCATTGGTAGCATTCTATTGGCGTATTTACATTGGCAGGTCTTGTGACCATCTTCTTTTCTGGGGCCTCCGAGGACTATTAGGAATGGAAGAGGAAGCAAGGTTAGGAACTACTAGTTTGGGTGGTTAGGGAGTTTAAAATGGAAGGAATGGTATCTGGTTCGGCTAGATCGGTTACATATGGAACATTAAGATCTTTGTCAATTTTAAACTATAAACAAAATCAGGAAAAAATAATAAAATTTAATTAAAGTCAATATCATACATCTATATGTACTTAATATGAGAAATTTAGTTCAAACATTAAATTTCATGCAAATTTTCAACGAACATTAGTGTAAAACTGAATTTGGTACGAATTCATTAAATCTTTGAGTCGAATTTAAGTTACTAAGGAATTAGTCTCAATTACATATCCTACCAAAGATGTGATTTATTCTTTTTATAGATCTTAAACAATTATTTTCATTACAATTAACAATTTTATTTTATTTTTGTTCACAGAAGAGATAGTATAATGTTATGTAAATTATATTTTTCTTTTATAAAATGAATTGTCTTTTTTTGTTAGTCCAGCCCTTATTGATTTTTTTATATAGGTGTATATAACAAGCTAATCACAACAGAGTCGAGTGAATGTTGATGGTAACTAAGAAATAAAATTATGACTAAAAATGAATAATTACGAATAATGTTGTTTATTTGTTTATCATATTCATTTATACACCTTACAACAAGTTCATTATTATGCCATTATACCTTCATACTTTTTTTCGTTATATTAAGAAAACCGAAAAATCAGAACATGAAAATTATTGAAGAGAACAGAATACTTGAACGAAGCGTTTGCAAATATAATATAATCATATATTTTTCAAAACTATCACCCAAAACAGAATTTTTTCACCCAAATTTTTATTTATTCATACTGAGACAGAATGCCTCCACAGCAGTAACCACACGAAATTCCACTTCCTAATATCATACAATGATAAATGCTTATGCCAGGTTGTAAAATACCAAAGTAAGGGGATACTGAAGAAGGATGCTGTCCAAAATTTAGATTAAAGTAGTTTTTTTTTTCTTGTGCCTTCTCCTGTGAGGAATGCGATGTGAACGAACCCATAGACGGGCATTATGGAGGCAGAAACATTTGTTAAGCAGTTGAGGAAACTCAGATTTCACGAAGAGATAAAGGTGACGCGTCGAATCTAGAGTTACCTCGTAGTAATTCTCGTTGGGCGGACGCTCCGGTGGGTAGTGGCTGTACCGGCACCAGCTAGATCATTAGGAACTGTTATTGAAATGGTGTGGGCATTCTACAATGGATCCTTTGTATATGCTTGAAACAAAAAAGGAGATTCCACGCTTAGTGGCTTTTCTCATTTGACTGCGTGCCACAACAATATCGCCTTTAAAATTACTTCTTCATTAGGAATATTTAAGTTCGTGTGGATTATAGTGTCCAGTATATAGGTTATATTGGACAGTAACAGTTTAATCAAATACGAAAACATTTATTAAAATCTTCCTCAAAAATTAACAAGGAGGAGTCTTTTTGGAGAGATGCTATTGGAGTTCTAGCTAGCGCCAGCTTCTGTCCACTAGTCCTGAGTGTCAGTACCTTAACTCAGGCTCCATTGGCTTCATTCCAATATCAAAGAAATGCTCTTTCTCCTGACTTCCAGCTTTACCATCCATCAGTGGGAAAAAATGTTTGGTTTTGAGTTTCAAAAGCAGAATGTAAATATTTTACATTAGTAAAAATGTGTCCAAGATGATCTATTTTTCTTTACATAAATTTTAATTTATTTTTAATGGTTGTTTATTAATTTTACTACTATTTAATTTATAAATTTATTTTTTTTTTAGATGTGAATTTAATATTTTTCTTATATTTATAATTATTATTACTTTCAGCCCTATTATCTAGTGAAATCTTGTATAATTTTCAATTGAAGTAGTTTATAAAAAATGAATAAGTAGAATAATGGCAGTCTTCAAAAAAATAAAAGATAATTTTATGACAATGTTTTCAACAATAAAACTATTAGTGACTGTAGGAATAATATCTTTATATATAACTAATAAAAACTGAAGCTAAAATCTACTACTTACAAGAATAAAAATAAATGTTTTTTCTTGATATATAATGATTTTTAACTATTAACACCAAAGTTTAATGTAAATAGTATCAATATTAAATCTTATTGTATCTATTTTTATTTATATTATTTCGTTAAGAAGTTGTGTTTATTTTAGAAGAAGCCAGTGTATTTTATATTTTGTATTATAATATTTAAGTCAGAGAACAGTTTATAAGGGTTCTTTGGCAGGCGTCACCTAGCAACAGGTGAACAGATTTACGTTTTTTATTATCAGTTGTTACTAATTAATCACCATTATAGCTTATTACCAGCCCATTCTTTGTTTAGTGTTAGTGTGGTGATAACAATAAGATTTGCGAAAGTAGCAGTTTTTAAAGATTAAAGATTGATTATAATTTTCTTAGTGCATATTATTTTTTTTCTTAAATTCTATTCTTTTTTTGCTATTATAAATAAATAACATAATTTTTACTATCACTGACATTGTATTTAAAGGTAATTAAAATGGATATATAATATCAGTTGGCTCGCGAACCAATAGAAATCTATCGATCACTCAAGATAATATACACGTTGCTAGAAAATATTAAGATTAATTAAACTCTAAATTTTAATTAGAATTAAAACAGTTAAAAAATGTAAGATAGGTCAGGGTAAGTAAAGTAATAGGGTCAAGTAAAAGGACAGCCCACGATTCAAGTCTTGGTGTGAATACAACCTATCAAAATAAAAAACGTTTAGTTTAAAATAGGTATAACAATTGTTTCTACTTGTGTAACAGTACTACAAACCTGTGATGATGCTGGAAGCTGTGCCTCCGCTTGCCATGCTTCCTCGACCGCAAGCCCTTGCCTTCGCTGTGGTAGATCGGGTTGCTCCTCTCTGGGGGCGGCGCCTGTTTGGGCTCTCCGCGAAGCTCGCGTAACCACCTGCTTAAGGCGCCTCCCTCTTCATCCCTGAATAAGACAACATTATGCTATCAGTAATTTTTCACAACAATAAAAAAAAATAATGATTAAGTAAATTAAATTTTTAAATAATATATATTTTTAAATCTCTTAAGCTAAGACTATAACGCCCTCACTCTACCGCCATATTCTTCAAGAACAGAGACATGGATGAGAGAGAAACATGCTTAGTTCGATGGTTATCGGAGTAACAAGGGGATACTACAGACGTGAGAACACTGAGTTAAACAATATTAGACGTACCCGAGGCTTCTTGTCATCATTATTGCATGCATCTATCCTATCTGTGGCTTTATCTCCTTATATTTCAAATTAAAGATTTCAATCCACTTTCTTTATCAAAGATTTCAACTTCTAAGATAAATAACAACATACACTTACATATTGAGTTTTAAACAATTATAAATTAAAATCCCTATTCTATTAATTCAATTATTCTTAATAAGGTAGAGTTAATTTGATGATTTGTAATTGTTTTATTTATTGAGCCTACGATGGTAGTCTGAAATTTCATCTTCTATGTATGCTAAATAAAATCTGACTACTTGCATCTGATTTTGACTACATTATAAAGACATTTGATCAGCTTATTTATTTGAAGCAAACGAAATTTCAAATTGCATAAAAATTCGGGCACTGATTAAAATATAACAATCGAATTTTCTTGTTATAGAGAATAAGAAAAGAATGTTTGTGGTCACATTAAATGAGCAAAAATAATAAACACAAAAAGACATTTTCAGTAGAGTAGGCCGAAACTTAGGAATAGACACGGGGCAGGGATTATACAGTGCCTGCAATGCAGATTGCAGAAACTTACATACATTGGCTTTATTATATACATATTTTAATTTTGTGATTTCTATTTTTTACTTTCTCTTATTGGATAAATATATGAACTGTCCAACGGTGTTTGACTGATTATTGATTGATTAATTATTGTTGCCAAATCAACTTGAATATTGTTGTATCAATCTTTTTACTAATTTCAGGCATTAAATAGTTATACCATTAATTGATAGACCTTGCATATGTCACTTGTTTTTAATTATTTAAGTTTCTGACCCTATGGTTTTATTTTTAATCGTTTTTAATTTTTCTTAAAAATAAAATAAATTTAGGTGTTTCATTTCTTAACCTACATCAATATACACGTGTGCTTTTGTTGAATTTTTTATAAAATCTGATTTAGCAGTTTGATTTGTGCTCAACTGCAATTTAGTGTAAAATGATTATTCTTATTTTTATCAGAGGTTTCTAGTCTCTCTAATATATCCCTAATTACAACCTACAACTTATTCAAGCCATAGTTTTCATTCTCGAAATTTCCGAGCACGATAAAGGTTAATAGATAACATTTTTTTTTTATTTTCTGTAATTTAGTTTATTTCAGTTGCTATGTACTTATACTTAGAAGTTTGTTTATCTCATTCATGAAAATCTCATATCGTTCCTAGAAATGTCAATTTCTAGTAATGGAAAGTCATTTCCATGTGCTTTCACGTTTCAGTGTAAAATTTTTTTAACAACCAGTGATAAACTGAAACTTGTTCAATATAAACAGTAATTTAAATTGAATGACTAATTCACTCCATATCTGAATATATTATAAACAGAGAAGAAGGGAACCCGGGATTATTTTAATTTTGGTTCCGAATTATACAGGCTCCACATCAACATCCAACCATATATGATGAAAATCATATAAGTATCAACAGTGAAAGCACATAACAACAAATGAGATATCTACACTGTTTGATGAAAATAATTTAAAATATCACAATAGCATCCATGTCAATGAAAGCATACCATAGCTGACGCCATAAAAGAAAACATAAAAAAAAAAGAAAACAGTAAACTTTTAGTGCTGTGAAAAAAGTACGAATTAGAAATAATTAATCCAATGAACAAACAAAATGCTGTAATTTTAATATTTACTTAAAGTGACAGTAATTAAGTCCATATGTTGGAAAAATAAGGAACCTTCTGGGAAATTGGTAGATTACAAGTGTGAATGATACGCGAATAGTGGATAAATTGAATTGAGCCGATGAAACAGGTTAGTAATTAGTTTTAAAAAAATTGGTTAATTAGGGTTATGGTAAGGATGGAACGGAAATGAGGGATATAGGCAAGAACATATCATGAGGACGGAAAACGCTGTGTCTGAGCAAGCCAGGATAAGACTACATAGTCCTTGGGCCGAAACGGCATGAGTTCGAATCCCACTTCAAGTCAGTATTTATTTATTTAAAACCCCGGGAAATGAATCTTAACATTTTCACTCGAAGGTTGTGTAGATCTTCAGTGAAAGACTTGAGAAAAAAATAAAATAAAAGCTAATCTTAAACCGCTCAGGAATAGCCAACACAAACATAGACTAGTAATTTTACCAATATACAGATATTGGCAAGTATTCTAATCCGTGCTATTAGGAAACAATATTTGGCAATTGTGTGGATTGCTCTTGTAAGACCAATATGAACTGAATTCAGTTGTTAGTTTTATTTTTTCGTAAACATTCCGATCACTTTGACCGGCCATTGCTTACGATTAGTAGTTAGGTATGAAATACCAATTTCGTCAAAAGTCTGTTAAAGGTACTAAGCAGAATTTCTGTCTGAAATAGGGGCTATGATTTGGATGGTGTGAATATGGTAATATTTCATAAGGTGTTAAGAAAGTACTGAGTCATTAATTTATTTGTTTCACTTTAATACATGCGTTCAAATGCTTGTTTATAATTTAAACTGTTATAGGGATTTCAATAATACAATATGGTGTCATAGTTGATATACATCAATTTATTTCTAGGAACCCAGCCTTGTTTCTATAACATGTTTCCAAGATTTATAAACTGCCGACTGCCTTACAGTATACTTTAATAATGTGGCTCTTACCCCTGTAGAACAGATTCGTTATCTTGGACTACATCTTGACAAACGACTAACCTGTAATCCACACACAAGACTGAAAAGACAGGAAACTGCACGCAGATTCTGACTATTACAGCACTTACTAGACAAACGGTCTGAACTTCCAACACATTATAAAAGAATGATCTACATGACAATAATAAGGCCCATCTGGACAGCATAAGAAAGTACTGAGTCAACTTAGCTTTGAATTTCAAAATCGTTTCTGAAATTTATATCATACATATCGAAATATTTATGTTTTATTTTCATATTGTAATTGAGAAAATGTAACACCTAAGTTAATCACTTATTGCTGAAATACATCCAGCATCAGTCCGTAATTGGTAGGGTCCAAATAACGCCACAACCAACGATGATCGTTAGCGCACGGCCAGTCTTCAACTCATAGCTTAATGACTCGACGCCTTTCTAACTTGCAACTAATGCATCCTAGGTTTCATAACTTATACGTTTCAATTGGTTTGCCCTGTTCTGGAGAAATACAACCCTTAATTTATTTGTTTCACTTTAATACATGCGTTCAAATGCTTGTTTATAATTTAAACTGTTATAGGGATTTCAATAATACAATATGGTGTCATAGTTGATATACATCAATTTATTTCTAGGAACCCAGCCTTGTTTCTATAACATGTTTCCAAGATTTATAAACTGCCGACTGCCTTACAGTATACTTTAATAATGTGGCTCTTATCCCTGTAGAACAGATTCGTTATCTTGGACTACATCTTGACAAACGACTAACCTGTAATCCACACACAAGACTGAAAAGACAGGAAACTGCACGCAGATTCTGACTATTACAGCACTTACTAGACAAACGGTCTAAACTTCCAACACATTACAAAAGACTGATCTACATGACAATAATAAGGCCCATCTGGACATACGGAGTTGAGCTTTGGGGCTCCACTAAACCTTCGAATTCCTCTCGTATCCAATCTTTACAATCCAAAATCCTTCGTAAAATCCTCAATGCTCCTTATTTTGTTACTAATAAAACCATCCATAAAGACCTAAATGTTCCTTATGTAACCGATCTAGCCCGAACCCGATATTATTCCTTCCATAATAAACTCCCTAACCACCCAAACCCACTAGTTTCTAACGTTGCTTCCTCTTACATTCCTGGCAATCCTCCGAGGTGCCTGAAAAGAAGATGGCCTCGTGACCTTATATTGTAAACTGTTTTTAGAGTTCTACTACTTGGTAGTTTCTCTACATCCTGTATCATATCATTATGTCATTATGATCAAATTTACTTGTATTTTTTATACAGTTGTAAATATCAATAAATAAATTTAAAAAAAAAAGATTTATAAAAGATAAATAAAACTAGAATTAGAAGATACATTTTGGAAAATAAATATATGCCTTGTATTTCATAAACGACTATAGCAAATCTCATTGGTTAGGTAATTAGAAGCGAAATTTATTTAGTTTGTAGCTGTGTGAAAGTTTTTTACTTCATGATGTATTTCGAACATAAATCACTATGATTCTCAAAAGCCAATATTAACTAAATATAAAATTATTTTTGTCCTATACATTTAAATATTAACAGCCCTTTTACCCATTTCTTAATATATATTTTGAAAGCATAATTAATCTCTGTCAAAACAAATATTAATCCACGAATGGTGTAAATATTCAGTAAAATAATAGATATTCATTTTTTTTTTTTTTTTTTGGCCAAGACTCCCATTGGAGTCCTATACTGAATTTTCATTTATATAAAATAATATTATGTGAATTTGAAGGAGATGGGGGCGATGGAGAGATGGAGTCAGAGCTGTAATCAAAAAGTAATAAAAAAAAAAAAAAATCTTAACTATTTATTTATTGCCGACGTTTCGACCTACAATGTAGATCTTCGTCAACGCTGATGAAAAAGAATACTTAAGTAGTTGTAATATGATTTAGCTTGTAATTATGTGAATTTTTTTCTTATAATGGTTTATAGACTAACGTTGGTCACTTTGATTACATATCCACTCATCACATTAGCTCTGATGATGGTCTACATTGTTGGCCGAAATCTAGGCAGTAAATAGTTGAGAAATCATTTTAATTTCTTCTTGACTACCAGCTCCGGCCATTTCCTTAATAAAATACTAGATTTCAACTTACTGGGGCATACTTAAAATACGTATTTCACATAATTGATTTCTTATGAAATACACCGGAGTAAAGCACTATACTTCGAAAAAAAAATCTACTTTTCACTTTCATTCAACTTGCATAAACTGGAGAAAATAAATAGCTATCATAAATTACAATATTTCTAATCAGATATTGAAGAGAAATAAACCAGAAACAAACGGAGGCCAGGTGTTGAAATCTTTTATCTCTTCACACATCTCCGCCTACTCGGAGTGCCACATTCCCCCTGTTCACGAATTAATGTTATTCAGTTTCATGATTTTGAAATAGTGGCCCGCTGTAGCCGCGTAAGTAACTTTCCAATAAGGATTTATAGGGCTTTGATTTACTTTTATAACAATATTCCTTTAAAATCAGCGAACAGCATCGGATTATATATGGCGCATGAATTGCTTAGCGGCGAATTTTGACAGTATTGGTGTGGGCCTCAGGAGAGTGCAGTAATATAAGTGTACAAGCTCAGAGGCAGTAAAATCTACGCTACATTTATTACCTTTTCAGTTATTACATAATGCAAAATAAATTATGACATAACAAGATTATGCCATTAAATTGTATTATTATTAATTTCAATTAAATTAATATATAACATTAATTAATAAGTATTTATATGATAGTTTAGATTAATGATACGTGTTTGGGAAAATATTTTTGTTTGCATTAAATAGTGTACTATCTACTTCCAATAAGCTGCTTCTAGAATATACCTAGATTTAAACTGAAAATAATTATTTATTTGATTGCAGAGAGCATTTACTTATATTTTAATATACGACTACTATTGAATAATCAACGGATTATATTCTTAACCTCCTTGCAACAGACTAATAAGAAGTAAATGCTCATTGCTCCTCCATAATCACTCTGTGGAAGAAGATCATTATGAAATCTCGAACCTAAATAACTGGTTTTAGGATATTGACAGTCATCAGTTAAACACTTATTGCTTGAACACAGTATAAGAAGCTATAAAATTACAGATGTAAGGTTCATCTACAGAGGAGGAAACAAAAACAGGTAATGAGCCAAGATTAGAACTTGGTGTTCAATAGGCAATGGCCAATCTTATCATAATCAAGCCGTAAGCTCCAGTAATATCCCTCAACTAGTTTCTTCTTTTGTGCACTCCTCTTGTAAGTAAAATGCCACTACTGGTGAAATAATTGGTGTATAGTAATTAGTGGAAATAAAATAAAATAAATACACTTATTTTTAACCTTTTTATGTACTTCTTTTTACATCTCATCTTGTACTTTTATTTTATTTTGTAAACGTTCACTTCCGATTTCTAAATTACCTTATTTCACTTTATATTATTCATGTTACTCCTGTTATCTATACTATTACTATTATCAGTATAGATAAATGATTATTTTCAAGATATATAAAAACTACAGTTGTTATCATTGTCTAATTATTTTTCTTATTTATTTCTTTGTAATTTTTTTTTTAATACTCTTTATCTACTTTTACATTGTTATTATATCCTATATTGTATTAACTAGTCTAACTATATTTTCTTCAGTATATACTCGTATTATTAGTAACGATATGTATCATTCTAATTTTACTTAGTTATTCCTAAATTAGAAAATTATTATAGTTATTATTATTATAATATTTCTGTATTTTTCGTCATATCTTTATGACTACTTCCAGTATACGCAACGTATTTGAAATAGAAACATATCCGTTAAACGGCTGGCCACCTCCTTCCCACTCTTCCGCTTCATTGTCGCCTTCTGTTCAACCGTTCGCTTTGAACAGGTAGGTGGTCCTGATTTGCTCTTTGCCCATTTATTATCATTATCATTATTTTTATTTATATTTATTCTTTCAAGACATTTATTTAATCGCTAGTTTCTTTTCTCCCCCTCTCCGTATTGTTTTTGTTTTATGTACATCTCCTATACTTTTTAACTGTATATTTTACGTAATTTTAAAAAAAAATTACTCTTACCATTGTTACTTATTTTTTACTCTTATCATTGTTTATTTTATACTGATACTATTTTATGACTTCCTTCCTTTTAGTTATATGTAATTTTTTATCACTTTATTTTCATATAATATTTATCCTAGCTTAAATAACCTTATTGTAGCATATTGTTGTAATATTCTCAGTTTTTTTTTTTTTTTTGTATCTTTTTAGCCCTGATGAAGACCTGAAAAGTGGGGCCAAAGGTCGGACATTAAAATAGTTTTAAACTATTTGTTCTTTTTTTGACCGCAAACCTGACCATCTTCTTATATTTAAATCTTTACGGTCAACTATATATACATATATATAAAATTAAAAATAGTGGCTAATGGTTAGTGGCTAATTGCCTGGTTAATTATATGATAGTTAAAACCGACTGATAACCTTATTCAATTCACACTAAAGAGAGTTCTAATTGAGAAGTTCCAGTCATATAGTTGTTTTAGATTAGGAAAAATAAGAAGATATTTCAACCTTATCGAGGCAGGTTTACGTCATAAGGAAATCAATGTTCAGAGATTAATTTTTACGATAAAGGAATCATAATAGTAGTACATTCATAAAAAAAGTAATAATAATAAAAAAACAAATGGAATGACTTTACAGTCGTAGAAACCGAGACAGTATCAGGTGATCAGAATTGATGGTCCGACGAAAGAATAGTTAGCGACAATAGAGTTAAAAAGTAAAATACGAAGAACTAAGAGACGAGGAGAGAGAGAGAGAGATGGAAAGAGGCACAGAAAAATAAAAAAAGAAACAATGAGAGGCACTGATTGGCGGCATGGCTATGAATGGCTCTCTATCAATTATAAGGACAAGGGGACAAAGGCAGAGTCTATTTCCATGTGAGGACCTCTGCCACTGGCATTCCATAGTTCTCTGATTGCTTTTATTACCTTCGGCTAATCTATCTCTATTCAGCTTCCATGCACTTTATCTCAGCAGTCAGGAGTGGAAGGCGGAACAATCGAGGGGTTGGCTTCGCGGTGCGGTACAACATTAATAATAGCATGGATTCCATAAAGGCTACGGGTGGGAGCAGTCGACATTGCTAAAAAACAAGACAATTTGAAGATCAAAATAAAATTTATTTAATTATTTTTTCATTCGCGAGTATCATATAAGAAATCGACAACCATAACATTTCCAGTCTTCAAATAGTACAAGAGCTGGGAAGAAAAACAGGCAGTTATCTCACCCCAATTTTTGATTACTTTAATAAAAACTAGGTATAATTACTAGTCAAAATTGATGAGTCTGCCAAGTATAGGTAGGGGGAATATAAAATGGCGGCTGTTTCTAAAACTTAAAAAAAACATTAATTTTTCATTCGGAGATCTATATCATAAAAACTACTAACAACACTAGAAAATCTAAGAGAACATTATTTAAAGAAGAGTAAATGTACTGAAATATTAGCCCTAAAAGAGCTATTTACGTCCTCGAGATAGCTTTTTAAAAAGCAAAATTTCATAAAAATCTACTGAAAGATTAGTGGTTAGTTAATTTATTTTGATTAATCTATATCTCAGGAATTATGTGACGTACAGATGTATATTAGCACTCAAATTAAAGCTAGTTGAATGGACTATAAAGAAGTTCATGATCTTTACCTTTGTAGGAATAGTAGCTTTCATGATATTTGCTAAAATAAATTGATTAAAGATGTTCGGACAATAAGTTTGATTTATGAAAAACTTCATTTCAGAAACCATTGGACGTACAGATATCTGCCAGCGCTCAAATAAAAGCTAGTTAAATTTACTACAAAATAGTTAAGTATTTATTCATTAAATCATTTTATTTTATTAATACTATGGTTTTTTTTTTTTTGTGTTGTTTTTTTTTGTTTTGTTTTTTCAAAAACGTATTTATCCATTCAAGTATTTCCTGTAACCGGTTTTTTTTTCTTTAATTATATTTTATATCTCGTAATCTATATGTTATTCTTGTTCTTGTAAAATATATCTAGTTGTTTGTTCTTGATAGACTGATCTACTGCTGTGACTATGAATGATGGTCTGATCTCACATTACCGTATTATATTGAATTTTTTTAGCGGGTCACTGAAGAGGATCTAGGAGGGTGAATTCCGGAGAGCGAATTTGTTGATAGGGTGAATAATTGAGCAGAAATGAGAGGGAAAAATGGGAGTGAGTGAAACATTTGTAATGGTTGTACAGACCGAAATGGATTGTAAAAGGAAACTGTAGTGGTGAAAAAAAAAATTGTTTATTATATTCTATTATTGTATATCTTTTTTTTATGATTATACCATGAATATGTAATGTAAATATGTCCGATTACGGATTGATAAGTACGCTGTGTCAGATAGCAACCTAATGTATTTAGGCAGCATATATGAATAAAGTATTTCTCTCTATCTTTGTAGGAGTAGTAGTTTTTATGATATTTGACAAAATAAACTCACAAAATGTTAATTTCTAGTTGTTCGTATCAAATGTTGGATTTTTGAAAAAATATATCTCTAGATCCATAAGACGCACATGTTTGCTAACTCTCAAAATAAAGGAAATGCAACTTACTATAAAGTAGTTTATGACACCTATCTTCGTAGGGGTAGTAGTTTTATATAAATTTGGCAAATGAAAATTTGTCCGTAAAACTATAAATCAATATATTATAGCGAATTTCATGTAAACTATTACTCCTACAAAGATAAACATTATAAACTACATTATAGCTCATTAAAATAGCTTTAAGTTGAGTGCTAATAGACACCTGTACGTCAAATGGTTTTTGAGATATAGATTTTTCAAAATACATTCACTAACTGACTGACCTTTCAGTACGTCCCATACAACATTTTTTTAAAAAGCTATATCTAGAAAACTATTTAACGTAAATAAGTCTATTAGGGCTCATATTTTAGCAAATTTACTCTTCTTTAACTGACGTTCTCTTATCTGTTTGAAACAGCTGCCATTTCTTATTATACTTGGCAAAGTCATCAATTTTGACTAATAATTATACCTATTTTTCAATTAAGTAATCAAAAATTGGGGTGAGCTAACTGCCTTTTTTCTCCTTATTAGCTCTTGTACTAAAAGTACAATATTGACCAGGCAATCAAAATAACAATACCTTTCTTCTTAAGTGGTGCTACAACTTAGGTAGAGTCACGGCCTCCCATAACTTCAACGTCAATTGCTGCTGCTTCCAAATCGTTGACGTAAGGAATAAATCGGACGTCTGGTTCCCTCTCAACATCCTACCTAATTCTTGGTCTACCTACTCATCTCGTTGTGACTCTAAAGATCCCTTTTCTAATAATTTTCTCTATGTATTCTCTCCAGGCATCTGGTGAATGTGTCCAACTTAGTCTGAAAGTCTTAATTATCCTCATAACATCAGAACCTCGATATACCTCCTGCAGGTCATTGTTTGTATTCATTCCCTCTCCTAGTAAATACTGAGTGTTGGATCAAATATTCTTTTTAGAAAACAACACGTAAAGACAACATAAGGGCTGCTGCTTTAGCTAAATTGTCTAATACTCTGATCTACTGCATAACTTTTTAGATTTTGAAATTTCTTTGTTTTTTTAGGCGTCTTATTTGTGGTTACAGTACACCTCTGGATTTCCAGATTCATGTCATTTTTGTATTTACATTTTATTAGGATCCAATGAATAAACGCAAACGGTATGTATATAATATTTATTATACATTTACATAACTGTAACCAGCAGTATAGATATAGAGTGTGATGTTTTAGTCACATATTATAATGTTTCAAATTACATAAATGCAAGAATTATTCCTTATGTTTAGAAAGATAAAAGTACCGTTATATATTCTATAAGCTAGTACTAACCAAGTAGAAGAAGTTAAATAAAGTTATTTTCCGCAGTTAATTTGTTAGCAGTAATAGTGATATGAGCTAATTGATGAAGAAGACAACTATGCTTAATTACATAGAATTAAAACAAATTGAAAATAGAAAATAACGGTATTGGTTTGTGGGCTACAGTAAGGTAAGTAGCTTTTGAAAACAACATACTGACAAGCATACTAAGTAAACCATCAAGAGAGCAGCTGATTTAATAGTCTTTGTCAGCAGATTCCTAATTGTTTTAATGACGACAGAACATAAAAAAAAAAATTGTTTGTTATGATGTCAACATTTTCTATATTTTGTAAAATTTGTATAATTTTAACAAATGTGTTCCTCATATATATAGTTCTTGACACTTGCAATCAGAAAATGGATCAGTTTACAAATACTTAAAAAATCAAAAAATCATTTTGCATTGCTTGGTACTTTTTTTTAATATAGCTTGAAAACAAATGCAAAACATTTTTTTTTTTACCATTTTGTCCCCCAAAAATGTCCTTCAAAAATGGCATGCACTTTTTAATTTAAAGTCACAAATCGAACATAAACAGTCTTACGCAACATGTCTAATGGGAATGTAAATATTGCCTGTTTGAATGACTTCTTATGACAATCCTTACAAATATTTATTTCATATAATTTATTATTGTTTTTGTTAAAATAATTCCCCCATGCCTTCTCGTGGACCGCCATGTCATAGTTTTAGGGTCTGTGGACTACCTCTGTGAAGTTAGTACGGTACTCTAAATTTTTGAAAAATGTTTAGTGTCTGGTAGCCCCCTAAGAGTTCTCAATTAGTTTAAAAAATAGTCTATTTAAACATGAAGAATACCATTAAAAAAAAAACTGTTTCGCTATCGATATTAGCACTTAGCAATTATTAGAATTTTTACAACTGAGAACTCTTTTCAATACTTTGAAACATTGAGTAATCCATTAATATGAAGAAATAAGTACCATATATTTATTTGGTTCTGAGTCAAAGATTTCTGAGAGTCTGAAGAAAAGTCGTAAAAAAAAAATATACTTTATAAATAATATGGTTCGTTTTCAACTCAGGTTACTCAAAATCAAAAAAGGTGCAAAATAGTGCAAGGATCACCTATTTTTGACCACCTCCTGGATGAATATCCTCCAATTATGAAAAAAATATTAAAATATTCGGCTCTTGGTTAGGGAGGCACCGCAGATCTCGGTTCTTACTGCAATCAAAACGAAGTTATATAACTAAAGTGTTTAATTTATAACTTGTCGTTTAGTTTATCTTTTTTTTATTAATAATTTATTTTTCCTGATGATCCAGACTTGAAACTTTTGTTTCCACCTAGATATATTATTTTGCTCATAGTGAAACCAATGACCAGTGACAGAAATGCGATTGTCTGTATATTGCAATAGAATGTATCAATCACAAACTTTCATAATTGGTATCGCAACCTAAAATGTATTAAACAAATTGTGATGATTTAACTTAAAAGCCTTCAATAAGTGACTCTCAGGCATCAACACACCACTGCCAACGTTATTTCCTTTATTCGTAGTATTCTTGTATCTCTATGCGTGAGCAAAAGAATGGAAACTGTAACAATAATTTAAAAACCAGTTATATTGTCAATGAATATGCAAGAACCATTGAGGTTTAAAAAAAGATTAAGTACAATAAACTACCCCAGACATTATGCCTCAGAGCTCGTTCATTGCAGTAATAAAAGGTGCAACTACTGGGAACGGTAAGGGGTTTCTTCACGGTTGGCCTTTATGAAATGTGGCAACAAATGGATCAAGGGTCTGCTATAAACTCACAAGATATTGATCGTTAAATAGTCCTCTTCGTGATCGTTAAGGAATCAAGATTTATTATCATCCAGCTTTTTTTGTTGTAAAAGTTTACGGAGGAAGATAATAAAAGAGTTCTTTAAGGACTGAATAATCCGGATTGAATACGGTTTCGAAGGATACCGGCTAGAATAAATTTTAAAAATACTGAAGAAAATGACTACGAAACAGAAAATATCTTACTATAAGACAAAATACTACATCACACAATACATTTTTATATAAGTATCTCTTACAAGTAATGTATTCCTTTCAGAATTAATTTAGCTTGAGAATACTTATAAATAAATTTCTATACCAACAGATGAAATCTACATTTGTACTTTTATTTACCGATGTATGGAATATATATTGTAAGAAAAGTATATAAGGTATGAGGGAAAGTATAGGAAAGTAAGGTGGGCATATATCTTACTGCCTAGGATATGACAGAAACATTTTAAAATAAAATAAACCTACCACAGGTGCCACTTTATAGAATTTTTGATTGAGCTGGCCACATCAATGTACAATGAAATGGTATTTAATATCATTTAAGTCTTATCCGTACATGACTTAAATAATGATTTTTTAAAAAATCGTCGTAATTTATATAATTCAATTATTTAAATTTATATTTATTGTGTGAACGATTACTTGTGTCTTTAATATTTTTCCACCCATTTAGCAGATTGTAATTTAATTTTCTGCCATACTCGGACTTAAAAACCAAATAAACAAAGAGATCACGTATTTTTATTTTAATATTAAATTTACGCTTGTCCAAATAAGCGATTAACCTGGAATCCTCACACTAGACTGAAAAGACAGAAACTCCACGTCGATTTCGACTATTACAGCACTTACTAGACAAACCGTCTAAACTTCCAACACATTACAAAAGACTGATCTACATGACTGTAATAAGGCCAATCTGGACATATGAAGTTGAGCTTTGAGGCTCCCATAAACCTTTGAATTCCTCTCGTATTCAATCCTTACAATCCAAAATCCTTCGTAAAATCCTCAATGCTCCTTACTTTGTCACAAATAAAATCATACATAAAGACCTTAATGTTCCCTATGTAACCGATCTAGCGCGAACCAGATATCACTCCTTCCATTATAAAGTCTCAAACCCCCTAGTTTCTAATCTTGCATCCTCTTCCATTCCTGATAATCCTCCGAGGCGCCTGAAAAGAAGATGGCCACGAGACCACCTAATGTAAAATGTCATAAGTCTGCTACCAATGGGTAGTTTATCTACACGCCTGTAACACTCCAATTTAACTTAGATCAGATTTACTAAATGTATTATAATGTACAGTTGTAAATAGCAATAAATAAATATTTTTAAAAAAAATATTAAATTTATGTGATTTTATAATAAATAATTGCCATAAATAGTTTTGGATGATTATTTAAATAACTCTAAAATATTCTAATTTTAATTTTATTTTAGGATGCATTGAAAAATTAAGTCGATATCTTTCAAATAATAGAGCTTTCAGACAAATTTATAACATATTTAATTTTTTTTCTAATTTAATCTTGAATCCAAACCTGATATAACATGTCGTAAAACATAGATTCAGGTTCATATCACGTAGTGAGCTCACGGACACCACTAAGAGGCCGAATGGCGACCTCTACAGGGACATCAGGAACGTAGAAAAAAAGTAAGCAAATAAAATATCTCAAATAAATAAAAAAATAACATAATGAGATATGAATATGTCAATTATGAAATATTAAAGTAAATAAAAAATGGATAAAAACAAAACATTGGGAGGGGGCAAGTTATATCTTCATAAAATAATGAATTAATGAGTGAAAGGTTTTTTCCTGGATCAGCAAGTTTTTATATAGTTTATATATTTATAATTTTTTCATTTATTATTTTTTATATTTATTTCTTTTTATATTAATCACTTTTATTTTTATTTACTTATACTTATACACTTATATGTCATATACTAACATGCCAAGTTATGTTTTTAGATTTTAATTCAAACATCACTATAGTATTAATTATTATTATATTTAAAATTTTTACTATTCATGTTGTATATAAAATATAACATATCTAAGATAATAGTTAAAGGAAAAAAAATATATTTGGTCATAACAGAAAATATATTTAGAGATATATAGGAACATTATTGAAAACCAAAAGAATAATAATAATAAAAAATTAATGACGTAAATATATAAAAGAAAACACATTGTTGCTATCGTGTTAAATTAATTATGCTAGGCCTATATATTATTAGTTTCAAAAAGTAATTGTTTCTCTAGTTATAAGTATGCTATGGATGTAGCAATATGACGCAGTCGGGCAGCTTAACGTTTTCAATAGTGTTTATCTTTCTTATTCATTTAATAAAACAATTGACATGACAAGAAGTAATTAATTAATATTAGAAGTAATTAATAAATTAAGTCTTGAGAATAATTATTAGGTTTCTGCTTAATTTGTTTTTGTAGACATACATTCCAATTCCAAATAAGCTACAATATTCTTGGGATAAAATCGTATGGCATAATAGTATTAATAGATTAAAAACAATATTAAAAGGTTAAAAACAATAGAAAAAAAATTGAAAAAAAGGAACTACTAACATAGAAAGTTTTATATTTGTATACAAGACTATAAAGCGAAGAACTTGTCACCATAAAACCTGTTTGATATTACCAGTTTTTCCCATTACTTATAAAGTGAGGCTTAAATGACTATTTACGAGTAAAAAACACTTTTTTGTCCACAACTAGATGAGTTGGGTGACTGCCATTACTACGGCTGAATAGGACGCGGGGTTATGGTCACCACAACCTGTCCGGCTGAAGAACTCTTCACATTTCCTCATGGTCCTTAGGTATAATAAAATTCTGTTTTAAAAGCTTTTTCACTGCAAAGAATGTCAGAATGAAACTTCAAATGATTTTCTTTTCTTTCTTTACACAGCCTTATTTTAATCTACATACCCCATAAAAACATCGCGATACGTAGAACGTTGTAACTAGGTTGTTGCTAATAAACAACAGGAAATATGTTGGTGTGCGACATTTATATATTGCAAAAGTTCTGTTCTGATTTACAGGCGTTAAACCGTTACCAACACCTGTAGTTTGTTAAATCTATAAAGTTTTTAAATAAATTTGGTCTGTATTATAAAAAGTTCTATATAAATTTGGTGTGTTTCTAATACCTCTGTATCCCTAAATAAAAAAATTCCAACATCCCTTTTTAGGCCGCTCCACTACTCTTTGGAATGCCCTCTCTTCTAGTATCCGCCATGCTTCTTTCCCATCTTTATTTAAATTATTTAAAATACCTTCCCACATACCAAATTGACACTCTCTTATCCTTTAATCAGAATTTAAGATACTTTAATATAACAGCGCAACAGTGCTCCCCTGCACATATTGTATCCCACAACCTATCTTAAAATGCACTTCAGGCAAAGAAAGGACATTTATGTTTATGTACACATGTGGTTTTCTTTAAAATAATAAAATTAATAAAAGGATGGGAAAAAATTAATATGGTAGATAATAATTTATGATAATACTATATTCTAGTAGGGGCTTTGAAAAAACTAAGATAAAAGAAATCCTTTTTAATATTATATGTTACCTATTTTTATTTATATATTTCAACATTAGGCATGATATTCGTGTCGTATATGTAAGTGTGTACGTGTGTGTTTATATGCATATATTTATATTTACATATGTTTATGAATCTATAAGTATTCCATATAAATTGATTGATTATATTATTGTTTAAATAAAATAATTTGTGTCCAAGTTGTCTCAAACATTCTTTGTTATTACTTTAAACGCCCAACGTTTCGGCCTATTTTATCACTTTTCCACAAAATTTTAAAACTTTTAATTACAGATTAACTTATTACTATCATCAGTTATTTATCATATTTTTTAAAAATATGATGTAATAGTGTTGATTTGTAACTAAAAGTTTTAAAATTTAATGGAAAAGCCTCAAAATAGGCTGATTTGAATAAATTTATTGACCTGTGCAGAATACCCTGCAAAAAGTTTTTAACTCTTGGATGTAAGGTATAAACTTATATTCAAGATTGCCCTTGAGGATGAAATTTTAGAGACTTAAGTTATTTTATTCAAACAATAAAAAAAGTCTGGAATAAGTGAGAAGATTATATATAAAATTATTTTCTATTTTTTATTTTTCACTTCGAATAAGGAATTTTTTCTTACATATTTTGTAGTTTTGATATAGTTTAAGTTGAGATATTTAAATTGATTCAATTTCTCTTAAGATATGCTTTCTTTTATTTTACATTTGAGTTATTTAATATTGATTTTTATTTTGTTCTTCCTGTTCAGAAAAGAATTAGCTTATACAACAGAATTTTATAATTGATAGATAACTAACAAAATTTTAAAAACAGTCTCAAGTCAAAGATGGAATTAAATAAGAGAAAACATATATGCTATTAATTATCTTGCATCAATTTATGTTCAATTATCGATATTTGTTTAATTTTACTTAAGTTTAATTATTTTCTTTTCAATTTTTATTCACAAAACTCTATTTGGGAGATAGGTTAAACAATTTGTTATTCATTAGAAAGTTGATGGTAGTTTAACAATAATTAGAAATAAAAGAATTCAAATACAACAGTCTTGAATAAAAAATCGAATAATTATTTTGGTCCAAATGGAATCCTGAATTGACGAGAACTTGAAATGTTGCTGTTAGTGTTCCAGAGTTTTTTTTTTTTTTGTAATATTATAAAAATAAGCTAATACAGATTTGTTTTAAGACTGTTTATAACCGAAAAAGGAGCCGAAGGTCGGCCGTACTAAAAACCGGGGATCGGAAACAATAAAGTCGATTGATTACATTCTCGTCAGTGGGCAGCCGAACCACAGGGGACGTGCAGGATCTCCAGACCACAAGCTCACCCCTAACCCTGGCTACCAGGTCGGTCAGTAGCTGTGCCTCCTTCTCTTCTTAGAGGTCTCCTTTGTCTAGCAAGTACCCAAAAGGTGGTCCTAAATACATCATGTGATTCCAATTATTATATATAATAAAATTAATTAACTACCAATAAGTTAAATATAAAATGTAACAGCATTACCTCAATCATTTGGCCACTAGTTCAAATCCAGTTTCCATTCTTGCCCCTCCCCGCAATTATTTGAATTCAACTAATGTAGGGAATGAGAACTAATATTTTCAAATGCTGTTTCTACTCGTAGATTCTGAATCCCTTCAAATTCACTACTCAAGTTCTCAGCGCCTGAGGGTTGTACCTAGCTCAGCGTTCAATCATATTGGATATAGTACAAGAGCTGGGAAGAAAAAAAGACAGTTATCTCATCCCAATTTTTGATTACATTAATGAAAACTATGTATAATTAATAATCAAAATTGATGAGTCTACCAAGTATAGGTAGGGGGAATAAAAAATGGCGGCTATTTCAAAACCTTAAAAAAAAATGTTTTTCATTCGGAGCTCTATATCTTAAAAACTGCCAACAACACTAAAAAACCTAAGAGCACATTATTTAAAGAAGAGTAAATTTGCTAAATTGTTAGCCCTAAATGAGCTATTTACGTCCAATAGTTTTCGAGATAAAGCTTTTTAAAAATAAAAATTTCGTAAAAACCTACTGCAAGATTAGTAGTTAGTTAATTTATTTTGAGAAATCTATATCCCAGAGACTATGGGACGTACAGATGTCAATTAGCACTCAAATTAAAGCTAGTTTAATGGACTATAAAAAAGTTTATGATCTTTACCTTCGTAGGAATAGTAGTTTTCATAATATTTGCTAAAATTAAAGCTAGTTAAATTTACTAAAAAATAGTTAATAATGTTTATCTTTGTAGGAGTAGTAGTTTTTATGATATTTGAAAAAATAAACTCAAGAAATGTTAATTTCTAGTTGTTCGTATAAAATGTTGGATTTTTGAAAAGATATATCTCTAGACCCATAAGACGCACATATGTCAGTCAACACTCAATTAAAGGAAATTTAACTTACTATAAAGTAGTTTATGACACTTATCTTCGTAGTGGTAGTAGTTTTTATGATATTCACATATGAATATAAATTTGGCAAATGAAATATGTCCGAACAACTATAAATCAATTTATTTTAGCAAATTTCTTGTAAACTATTACTCTTACAAAGATAACCATCATAAACTACTTTATAGCTCATTAAACTAGCTTTACTTTGAGTGTTAATAGATATCTGTACGTCAAATGGTTTTTGAGATATAAATTTTTCAAAATACATTCACTAACTACTGATCTTTCAGTACGTCTCATTTTTATGAAATGTTGCTTTTTAAAAAGCTGTATCTCGAAAACTATTTAACGTAAATAACTCTATTAGGGCTCATATTTTAGCAAATTGACTCTTCTTTAAATGACGTTCTCTTAGGTTTTCTTGTGTTGTTCCTACTTTTTAAGATATAGTGCTCCAAATGTAAAATTAGTTTTTTTTATCGCTTTGAAACAGCCGCCATTTTTTATTCCCTCTACCTATACTTGGCAGACTCTGTAGAACTACTAATGTAAATACACATTATCTCTGATGATTATATCGAAATAAAGTATTATCGACACTATTAAAGACGTTTATATCAGACTATTTTTCTTTTCATCAATTTTGACTATTAATTATACATAGTTTTCTTTAAAGTAATAAAAAATAATCAACATAAGTAAAACAAATTATATACAATATCTACAATCTCGAACTAAGTATCCCCGAGCCCACTCAATCCCCATGCATGAGGGGCAGAGCAGGACTTTTCGAGATCCCAGCGCAGCCCTCTCACCGCGTCACTGGTGACAGAAAAGATGTAGCTGGATCGTTTCCTTCATAGGGTCAATATTAAGTTTTTTCTCAGTTCATTTAATGATTGTTAAAACACATTATATCGGATGATTATATTGAAATAAAGTGTTATCGACACTATCAGAGACGTTTATATCAAACTATTTTTCTTTTCTGATCAATTTTTTAAAAATTATAACTCAAATTGATGTCAAAATATTGAATTTATTATGCAGAATTGGATTTCTTCTTAAGAGGGCATCTAGAAATAAATATTCTGATATCAAACACCACATCAAGCAATTTTTTATCTCAGAAACCGCTGATTCTGTTGAGCTTGTCCTTGTAAATAACGTTTAAATGTGACTCAATAATATAATTCAGCAAAATGAATTAACATTATATCGTATAATCAGTAGCTTCTTGTAACGATGGTTGTATCCACAAGATTTGTTCATGCCTCACAAATATGATGTAATTAGACCTCTATTCCAATTATTTTGATGATGGTTAAGATAAAAGCTGCATAGATCATGAGTGAATGCACAACAATTGTAAATAAATGCACAAACAAACAACAACAGAGTGGATCTGCAGCCGTGCAGGCGGACCAACTGATTGCCGAGGCTGGAAGAAGCCAAACACAAGCCACTATTATTTATTGTCCACGGGAGGTAGTGTGTCATCCACCATGTCAATTATATAAGAGTTATACCTCTCCTCGTAGGCCTATCATCTCACAATAGGCAATTGTAGGCCTTCGTCTTCATTCCCTCCCTATTCGTATATCTATAAGAAGTCAGTGGAATCGCCTGACCTCTTTCAAGGTACTTGGTTCAAGTGGAAAACAGAATTTATTTAAGACTTGGAAGAAGGAAACGATGAAGACAATAGAACTTTTGGAAGGTAGCTTACATTTCTAACAAGGAAGGAAAATAGACATGACTTGGATTTAAGACCATTTATCCTCTACTTAATGAGGTTATTAAAGTACGTCTATAAGTAAGTATACTGGTGAAAACTCCTCTATTTGGCGGTTATTATTTAATAAAATTATTCAACTTCATGGAATTAATACAAATTACTGAATTTCAAAGTTAAGGATAATTGGAATGAAAAATTGTAGTTATATAGTCAAATATTATTTCTAAAAAAATTATCGTCGTTACAATATTAAAGTGGACCATGTGAAAATTTCGGAGACGATTGTGTTTCAAATATGGTTGTAGAGATAAGGAAGCATCTAACTACCGAAGCAGTCAAAAGGAGTGGTATGGGAGGATTTGAGGACAAAAAGCTTAAAGAATATTTTATCATACGAATTTGGTACTTCAGTGCCATTGCACCTTAATTCAACATACCTTTGAATTTTATCGTTTCAAATTTTATCAAAAATCTCCTGACAAAGCATGGCTCATTCACTGAATCATTATCATTATGGGGTTTTGGTTATTTTCATGAAAACACTAATTTTAACATCGCTGAAATAATTAACATGAATAAGGAATAATTAATATGAATGGAGCGATTATATTTAATTGTTTTAACGTTACCTAGGACTACATCTACAATCTGGGCTTATAGAGTTGAGCTTTGAGACTCCACAAAACCATAGAATTCCTCTCGTATCCAATCCTTTCAGTCATAAATCCTTCGTAAAATCCTTAATACTCCTTACTTTGCCACCAATAAAGTCATCCATCACGACCGCAGCATTCCATATGTTGCCGATTTGGCTAATACCAGATACCAATCCTTTCATGATTTCCCAACCACTCAAACCAGCTTGTTTCTAACCTGGCTTCTTCTTTATTACCTGATAACCCTCCTTGGTGTCATAAGAAAAGACGGTCTGGAGATCTTTTGCTCTAGAAATGTTGTTGGGATTCTATCAATATTCTCAACATATCTGTATCATGCCATTGTATAACTAACATCAAATTTACTTGTAAATATTTTAATGGTAGCGCGGATAGCCCCGGGGTAAGGCGCGTTGCTACTAACTCCAAGGACCCAAGTTCAAATCCGGCTGAGCAGAAAATTGTTTTCTTTTACACTGTAGCCGTTAGTAAACTCCTGTGGATTCTTGGAGCCCTCCAGAGGTTCCCCTAGCCTCTTAAATTTGGTAAAAATCTGGCGGTCGAGCGTGATTCTGATTAAATCACCTCCTAGCACAACTGTTGGTGTAGTAGCAGTACTTATTTACAAAGTACTGAATACCTGATCCTTCATGGGTTCTAGCGGTATAGATTTTTTTTTATATATATTTTAATACAGTTATAAATATACATAAATAAATTTTAAAAAAATTAACATTGAAGCCATTTTCATCCCACATAAATATTTTGCCCAGCATTTTCCAACAACGCAACCAATTTGAGGAATAAATTGGAAAATTTTAAAATATGTGCTATCCAAGAAATTTACAATCGAAAATCTATATTAGGATTTCAGGAATGTTTTGCTACTTTTTCGCATATATACGGTGTTTAATATTACACAAAAGGATATTGGACATACTGTAAAATAACGCCTATCCTACATCTCTAGTTAAACTATGGAAGCTTCTGCAGAAATTCCAAAATTGGTTGTTCTCTGTTTTAGCGCATTTATGAGGACTTAAAAGCTCTCAAATTGAGAAGACATATCCCAATAAAATTTCACATTTTCAAGTCTATAATTAAGCAATGTGACAAATTACACAGAAGATTGTTATGGATCAGGAGTCGTATATATTAATAGAGATATAACAAGGTGATCGTGTTGTCATGAAGAGGGCGTTAAATTTTAAACTTAAGCAATGTGAATATTACTGTTTCAATAAACTGTATGGTCCCATTATTTTCGATCTAAACGTTTTAGCTTAATTATTATCGTAGGATATTGTTCATTAAAACTTTGCTGTAGATTCCTAAATACTTCACAAAACAATAAACTCTTCTATCCACACAATCCACACTCCAGTCAGAGGCTAAACTAGATTCAAATATTAAATGTTGATAATTGAAATAAAAAACGTTAAAATAATTTAATAAATGTATAAAAGAAAAACACTCGGAAATAACCCAATGCGTCCTAATGGACAGAATATTATTCTTTGGATCCCTCTTTAACCTATTCGATCCCAGAACGTTTTTAGTTGAGGAAAAGATGAAAATTATTTTTCGCCATAAAATGTGATATATAAAAAAAAAATGCATGAAATAATATCAGTCGTGTTGGGAAAACACAACACTGAAACTGAGGTAATCATTTCAAGAAAATATGAATCTTGGTAACCAGCTATAAGCCTTTGAAGATGTGTCTAGCATGATGGATTTTGAAATTACTAAGAGAATTTAAATAATATTGTTGTTTTATTTTCTATGTAACGAATTATCAAAGCTTAAGCGAGGGCATCTTCGTACTTCATCAACAAAGAGATAAGATTTGATTTCACTTCTAAAATACTTACTTATCAAGTTCTATCGGTATTACTGAACGGATTTGAATTTCACTACCTTTATAAGCACCAATCATTTTCACCTGTAATTGAAAGTGATGTATAACTTGTAGTAATTACATCCTGTCACTAACTGTTGTGCATCACTAGTCATTAAAATTAATTATTAGTCCCGCCAGTCCCAACTTTCTAACACAATAAGATATTCCAAGCTAAGTTGACTATGATTACGTACTTATAGTTTATAGACTAGTTGTGAGTGTAAGTAATTTCTGTCAGGTAGTAATTAAGGTCCATGATAGCAGCGACATTATTTCCTAACAAGTGACCTTTCGTTACGAAACGGATTATATCCTCGGAATCCTTTCAATTCAATAAAGAATAAAATAAGTAGTTGTGGATTTTGCTGCTGCAAGAATAATTGCAACATTATTCATTATGGAAAGGATAAAAACGAATAACACTTTGGAATCATTGCCAGGATCATACGTGAAGACGAAGTGAAATTTTAACAGTTTTTTTTCATTCAATAAAATTATTCGTGTGTGCAAATACAAATAATAGTTCTGAAATTTATTATGAATCTTGAAAAGCTTCGGAAAGCGCAAAGAGGACTAAGACATCTGTTACGGCGGGTAGGAGTTCAAATAATAAAATAATTGAACTGCCGAATTTTGTGATTATTATATTTTAAGTAATTGAACGTAATAAAAAAGAAAAATAAATAAAAAAGAAGTTTAACCCAACTTAAAACTATTACAAAAATATAATGAAGGTTGAACAAAAGAGACAAAAAATGTCTTATATCACCGGTGATTGATGGGACCTAATCCTGTTGGAGGATGAGTCGAGGTAGTCCGCCCGCCGTGGCTAAAATTATGTAGATGGCCAGGATGCTGGCAACTACGAGTGCGTAGTGAGGAGACAATAGAGACGATGTGTGCGCATACTGAGACGTCAAGAAGTCATCAGTCTCTTTTCAGTATAAAACAACAACAGAGAGCGGATTTGTTTTGTTGTTTCATATCATCTGTCGCATAATTTTGGCAGCAACAACATCAATGGAATGATAAATTAGGTGGAATATATTCCTTCAGAATGTCTTTTGCATTTAATATTTGGTCAAAAGCTTGAATGAATTTTAAAAAGACCTTATAAAGAACCCGTGATGTAGTTAGTTTCTTCATTAATGTTAAAGATTACGAGTTCCTTAACAGTAGATTTTGTAACAAAATATAGAGGTATTGTTCGGAGCAATAAAATTTATCATGATTGCACCTCCCTATAGAACAATGGTCAACATCAAATCATTGTGTGGCGGCGATTTTATCTTTTTGAACAAATAAAAATTAAGGATTCGACCGCATCCTTTCCTTATTAGTAAATTATATATCTAATGAGGGATTGGGTTGCTCATTGTTCAGCCACTGAGCTACTAACAGATTGGGTAAAAATCCATGATACTGACCAAATCAGCTCCTTGTACAACCGTTAGTATCTAGTAACAATACTTTCTCATATATAGGGTCTTTTTTTAAGCCCGATAGAACTTAAAATTGTAAAAAATAACACAAAAAATTAAATTGTAATCAAAATTTTTTTTTTATTCGAAAGATCAATACGTGACATTAACATTTGAAAATGATTTCGGGCATATGGGCACCGCGGCTGTTCTTGACGAAGCGCATTCTGTAAAATTGTGTTCAGCGATGAGGCGCATTTTTGGCTTAACGGGTTTGTTAATAAGCAAAATTGCCGCATATGGTCGTGCGATTTGACACCTCTCGATTATTTCCTGTGGGGCTACGTGAAGTCACTGGTTTATGCTGATAAACCAGCAACAATTGACGCCTTGGAGGCCAGCATTGTTCGTGTTATTCGTGACATACGGCCAGCAGTGCTCGAAAAAGTGGCCCAAAATTGGACGTCCAGAATGCGCTTCGTCAAGAACAGCCGCGGTGCCCATATGCCCGAAATCATCTTCAAATGTTAATGTCACGTATTGATCTTTCGAATAAAAAAAAAATTTTGATTACAATTTAATTTTTTGTGTTATTTTTTACAATTTCAAGTTCTATCGGGCTTAAAAAAACACCCTATATTATTTGTATTTTATCGTAGATTGTATAATAAACGGAAGGTCAAGAACAAAAACCTTATAAGAAACAACAGATTTAAACAATCAATTAACTACGCTAAAAGCAAGATATTTACTTATGAAATAAATGAAACCATACATTTTTCTTTGAATAGGAAAATACAGAGTGAATGAAAATTTAAAAACTTGGGAAAAAACCAACTCGAGTTTCGAGTTTTTAACAATTAGTAATATGAGTAAAATGAATAAAACCATTAGCAAACTTCAATACACAATTAAAATAAAAAATGTTAAGAGCAATGATAAATAAAAGAGGGTGAAGTTCAATTATATTAATCGATTAAGAATAACTCAGTTTATCCTCTCACCTATCATACACTGTTATAAATGATTTTGTTCTCTGAATCTATAAATGTGTAAAGCCCAATCTTGAGTCAGAACGCTCCAACAAAATGTTAATCGAACAAGTGCTTGAATTAGTTATAAGTATGCCTTTTTTTACAGGGCCTTGGTTTTGTAATCCCGAAGATGAAGATAGTGGTAGAAGAACAAACTTTCTATCAGCAGGGCATACGAACTTTACTACCAACCCCTCGAGCCCTGTGGAATCCTGGAGCCCTCCAGTAAAAGTGAAAACATAGATCAGTTACATACGGCTCCGAAACAGGTAATTAGATTTCATGAAGGCGAGAGTCTTTGATAATAGCCCTCTTAACAACTCGGGGAAAGCTTCGAGAAGAAATTTGAATAATGAAATTGTGTTCGATGCAGGTGCCTCCCGGAGTCAGGTGAAAATTACCCTGGACCAGGATATCTGATAACTATCTAAACTGAGATTGTTGTTTTTTATTTCTCAAATTATGATTAGTGATGAATTATTTCAAAATATGTCTTTTATAGATTAATAAAATTAATTTAAGAGGGTAATAGATACCTAGTAGAAAGAGTTAGTTATTATTTTCTATATCTTTGACAAGATAGTATAATATATATATTTAAATACACACATAAACATGTATGTA